>NW_023270305.1:13072751-13095084 GCF_011800145.1 Mirounga leonina | reverse complement strand
CGGGATGCTTTTTGACCTTGGAGTTCACCGGGATGCTTTTTGACCTTTCAAGGTTGGTGAAGACTCCGCAGTTGCATACAGTTCTGTTATTAAACGTTTCCGTCCTGAGTATGGTTTCTCATCTTGTAATTCGGAGGAGAAAAGGGACAGTAGCAAGGTCGTTTTTTTAGTGACTGTAACACTGTGACAATTTTAAAAGTTTTAGAGAAACAAAGATGGTTACAACTCTCACGTTTTGTTTTTCGCATATTGTTTTGTTTTTTATTTTTGTGTAGCTATAATGATATTTTCTGCACTTAAAAATGCATATTTTTTATTGAAGTATAGTTGAAGTATAGGGTTACATTCGTTTCGGGTATAAACACAGTGATTTGACATCTCTATACGTTCCGCAGGCTCATACAGGGTAGCTGTCTTCTGTCACCGTGCAACCCCATTACAGTATGGTTGGCTGTATTCCCTACGCTCTAGTTTTCATCCTCCTGACCTCCTCATTCCATGACTGGAAGCCTGTTCCTCCCACACCCCTTCACCCATTTTGCCCATCCCCCACCCCCACCCCTCTGGCAATCACCAGTTTGTTCTATTTATGGGTCTGTTTCTGCTCCCCCCCCCACTGCCATTTGTTTCTTTAGTTGTTTCATTTTTTAGAGTACACATAGAAGTGAAATCATGTGGCATTTGTCTTTCTCTGACTTATTTCACTTAGCATAATACCCTTTAGGCCCATCCATGTTGGCAAGATCTCATCCTTTTTTTATGGCTGAGTAATACTCCATTGTATGTGTATACCGCATCTTCTTTGTTCATCTATCCATAGACACTTAAGTTGCTCCCATATTTTGGCTAATGTAAGTAATGCTGCAAATAGGGTTGCATATATCTTTTCAAATTAGTGTTTTTCTTTCCTTTTGGCATTATTGGATCATATGGTATTTCTATTTTTAACTTTTTGAGGAAACTCCTCACTGTTTTCCACAGTGGCTGCACCACTTTATATTCCCACCGACAGTGCACGGGGGTTCCTTTTAAAAATCAGATTTTTGGGGGGGCGCCTGGGTGGCTCAGTTGGTTAAGCGACTGCTTTCGGCTCAGGTCATGATCCTGGAGTCCCTGGATCGAGTCCCGCATTGGGCTCCCTGCTCGGCAGGGAGCCTGCTTCTCCCTCTGACCCTCCCCCCTCTCATGTGCTCTCTCTCTCTCATTCTCTCTGTCTCAAATAAATAAATAAAATCTTAAAAAAAAAAATCAGATTTTTTGGGGCGCCTGGGTGGCTCAGTTGGTTAAGCAACTGCCTTCGGCTCAGGTCATGATCCCAGGGTCCTGGGATTGAGTCCCACATCGGGCTCCCGGTTCAGCGGGGAGCCTGCTTCTCCCTCTGACCCTCTCCTCTCTCATGCTGTTTCTCTCTCGCTCGCTCTCCAAATAAATAAATAAATAAATAAATAAATAAAATCTTAAAAAAAAATCAGATTTTTTTTTTTTTAGTGTTGAGTTGTGTAAATTCTGTATATATTTTGGATATTAACCCCTTATTGGACATATCATTGCAAATATCTTCTCCCATTCAGTAGGTTGTCATTTTGTTTTGTTGATGGTTTCCTTTGCTGTGCAAAAGCATTTTACTTTGGTGTAGTCCCAATAGTTTGTTTTTGCTTTTGTTTCCCTTGCCTGAGGAGACATATCTAGAAAAATGTTGCTAAGGCAGCTATCAGAGAGATTAGTGCCTATGTTTTATTAATAATGTATATTATTTAATAAGTATTACCGTAAGTTTCTTTTTTTTAAGATTTTATTTATTTATTTGACAGAAAGAGCGAGAGCACCAGCAGGGGGAGGGGCAGAGGGAGAAGGAGAAGCAGACTTCCCAATGAGCAGGGAGCCCAATGTGGGGCTCAATCCGAGGACCCTGAGATCATGACCTGGCCTGAAGGCAGATGCTTAACCGACTGAGCCACCCAGGCACTCCTTGCCCTAAGTTTCTATATAATCCTTATGGTAGTTTTTTTTTTTTTTTAAGATTTTATTTGTTTATCTATTTGAGAGAGAGCATGTATGTGCGTGTGGGGGGGCAGTGAGGAGCAGAGGGGGAGAGAGAGGAAGAGGGAAAGAACCCCAAGTGGACTCTGAGCTGAGCACGGAGCCCCATGTGGGGCTTGATTTAAGGACTCTGAGATCATGACCTGAACCCAAACCAAGAGTAAAAGGTTTAACTGGCTGAGCCACCCAGGGACCCCTCTTTATAGTAACTTGAAAGGCTGCCTAATCCACTGAGTTGATGTGTATCACAGATGACATATCACTTCCTTACTTGTTGCATATCTAGGTTTTTGCAGAAGTCATTTAGTTGAAGAAGGTGCCAGAGAATGCAGTACTCGCCAGGGGGGTGCTAAGGGGGGGGCCACAGTGAAGGTTCTGGTATCCACTGCCATGTGAAGCCATTGGGTACCATGGGATGGGGTTGTAATAGGACAGAAACAAACCACTCACCTATTTTGTCAGAGACTAGCCCTGGTTCTGTGTACTTCAACTCATGCTTGATCTTAAAAAGAAAAAGAAAAAAACCCAAACCCAAAAAACTCATGTTAGAAAAAAATGTTGAGGTCTGTGTCTTTTTAGTACTGCAGGAACCCCATGGTGTCCTATCAGGGTCCAAAAGCCAGAGCCCACTGGTCAGCACACGATAGAACTTCTATTAGGTTCCAGGACTAGCATGGCTGCAGCTGGGGTTTGTGAAGTGGGTAGTATACACACTTAGGAATAGAAACAGGACTCACCTTGGGGAGGGGAACCACAAGTAGAGACTCTTAGCACACACACACACCCGCATACCATGAGGGGCCCAGGAATTAGCATTTCGACAAGTATGCTGATTATCCTGATACGATGATCAACGGGATGGGAGACACACAACCTCTGGACATAGCTTAGGACCTGTGGTCAAGACTGCTTTCCTGATGCAGTAGCTGGGCCCTACCATGTACTCTGCCCACTTCTCAGGGAACGGGGCGTCTGCTTGGCTCCTCCACCCTCCCAGGTTCTGGCTGGGCCCAACTCCTGGCTCGTGGGCTTCCACGACACCGGCCGCTTGAATGTGGGGCGCAACCGTCCTCATCCTGCCTGGCTGTCGGACACTCCCGGGTGACGCCTTGAAGGGACACTCACCAGTCCTCACGCTCTCCTATCCCCTCCACACCTCCTGCCCGGTACTGACGGGCCTTCGCCTCCCGTCTGCTGCCAGGCCCGCGCCACCTCCTCCCCACCCTGGTCCTACCTCCCCTCAGCCGGCACATCCACCTGCCTCGGAAAGAATCACCCTCCGGTCAGAAAGCCAAACAGACTTCCCGGGAGCTACTATGAATGCTGTGCTTGGCAGCTCCCGTTTCTCAGCTTTTCTGAAAAATCGGCAGGGTGTCTCACCCTCTGTCCTGTGGGTCTTTCCTGATCACCTCCAAAATGACGCCTTCTCACGCCTCCCCCGTGCCCTGGTCAGTGCTCTGATCTGGGACCTTATGATGTCTACCCGGTGGCCTCCTGCTCGCTGCAACCGTCAGCTCGTTACCATTTACAAGCAGATGAACATGAGGCCAAAATAGGTACAGTTAGTGTTGGAGTCAGTCAGTCAAACCAAATAAATGTGATATATTTAATGGCGCCTTCTAATTATTCTGCTGTATGGTACTTCATCATGAGTAATAGCCGTAAACGGGAGTCACCCTGCTGTATGGCTGATGACTCAGACATGGGTTTGTAAATTCGCCCTGACCTCTGCTCATAAACCAACCAAGTAGGAACGGCCATGCAACAGCAATGGGCGGCCTCACCACCAGAAGGCAAAGGTGCGGGGTTTCTGCCTCTCTTTCTGGTAGCTTGCAGCTTCTGGGTGAAGGTGCTAGAGAACAGCGGGTTTCTAGGCTCCTGGAGTCCCAAAGTGGGTGGGGGCGGTGAAGGAAGCTACCAAGGTGGGAAAAGAAGGAAGCCGACATTAACTGATAGTTTCGGGCACGCTGGGTTCTGTGTTAGTCACTTCCACACACCTATCTTACTTAATCCTTTTAGCCGCCGATTGACAGAGGAGCAAACAGAATCAGGGGGACAGAACACCCTGCCCCAGACAATGGAGCTAACTCCAGTGCAGCACGGATCGAAGCAGAAGCTGTCTTGACGCCCAAGCCTGGGCTTTAGGGCACAAATCAGACCAGCAAGGGAAGGCTAGCGTGCCTCATCACAACCGGGCTTCGTTTGTAGGAATGACCATCTCTGTTCTTGCCACCTGGGCTCCGACCACAGCCGTCTGTGAGCTTCAGGCTTCTGCCTCCAGAAACGGTGCTTCGGAAGCCTGGCTTCGGAAGGAATTTCCTTCCCGAAATTCAAATACTCAAGTGTCCTTCTAGAGTCAGGCCTCAAATCTTAAAAGATGGACCAGACACCCTAGTCTAGGGCTCTAGAAATGGGGGTGTGAGCAACTGCCAAACCAGCGACTCTGCCCAGGCCAGGCTGGTCGGCTTGTACCGAGCTCGCACACGTCCAGCACCGCCCATTTTGTCAAAGTTGCACTGGTCTATTTTTATGCAGTTATGTATATCGTTTTGAAGAACACACCGTGGACAATTCCACTTCTGGGTACATGCACAGAAGAACTGAAAACAGGGACTGAAGAGGTATTTGTCCACCAAAGTTCCCAGCAGCATTATTCACAGCAGCCCATTGTTGGAATCGACCACGTGTCCACTCACTGAGGAATGAATAAACAAAACACATATCCATACAATGCAATGTTTTTTTAAAGGTTTTATTTATTTACTTAGAGAGAGAGAGCACAGAGGCAGGGCGAGAAGCAGACTCCCCACTGAGCAGGGAGCCCGATGCAGAGCTCAATCCCAGGACCCTGGGATCATGACCTGAGCAGAAGGCAGACGCCTAACCGACTGAGCCACCCAGGTGCCCCCATACAATATAATATTATTCAGCCTTAAAAAGGACAGAAGTCCTGGCACATGCTATAATGTAGATGAACCTTGAAAACATTATGCTAAGTGAAATAGGCCAGTCACAAAAAGACAAATATTGTATGGTTTCCCCAATAGGAGATACCTAGAGTAATCAAATTCCTAGAGACAGAAAGTAGAACAGTGGTTACCAGGCACGGGGGTGGAGGGAAAAATGGAAAATTGGTGTCTAATGGGGACAGTTTCAGTTGGGGATGTTGGAAAGGTTCTGGAAATGGATGGTGACGATGACTGCACAACAATGTAAATTATTGAATGCCACAGAACTGTACTCTTTACAATGGCTAAAAATGGCAAATTTAATGTTATGTACAATTTACCATGATTTTAAAAATTGTGTTGAACATCTCCCCGAAAATCTCAGCCCTAATTTGCCAGTGACCTGACCCTGAAAGGAGCCTCGTCTCCCACCGATCACAGCCAAAGGAGCGCCGCTCTGGGCACCCAGGAAATCCCTGCTGTCTGGCATGGCAGCAAGGGGACCCCAGGAAAGGCTGGCTCTCTTGGCCATGTCCTCGAAAGCTCCTGAGATCCCCTCACGCCCCAGCCTCCCATCAGACTGTGTCAGCCCTGAGCCTGGATAATCAGCGTCAGGGGCTGCTTCTGCCCAGGCAGCCAGCCTTGTGGGAGGAAAGCAAGTGCCAGCTAGCTGCACTTCGCATTCAAGCTCCAACTCAGCAGGGACCTTCGTGTTGCTTGGAAATCGCATGCTTTCCAGCTCAAGTGCCGTCAGCAGCTCGTTTTTTTCCACCATGACTCTTCCAAATTCTTTTTTTTGTTAAGCTTTCCGTTTTTCAACATCCCCATCACGCTGGCAGCAAAATCTCTCCGTTTCTCCTTCACTCACTTCATTATGTTCTCCTCCCTTTCTGTTTTGCTTGGAGCTGATGCCCCAGGAGAACGAGGGCCTTCCACGGCCTCCCTGGTTCCCTATTTCAATTCAACATCAATGATTTTAGATATTGCGGTTCTGAATAAGGTTTGCCTGAAAGAAGTTGCTGTCATTTAAAAAAAGTTTCTTCTTCTTCATCATCTTCATCTTCTCTTTCTCCTTTTTTTTTTTTTTAAGATTTTATTTATTTATTTGAGAGAGAGAGAGTGAGAGAGAGCATGAGAGGGGAGAGGGTCAGAGGGAGAAGCAGACTCCCCACTGAGCGGGGAGCCCGATGTGGGACTCGATCCAGGGACTCGATCCAGGGACTCCAGGATCACGACCTGAGCTGAAGGCAGTTGCTTAACCAACTGAGCCACCCAGGCGCCCATTCTCTTTCTCCTTTTTGAAGTTTCTTTCGACAGCATTGCCTTGGAGGCTCAGGTATGTCTCTTCTGCTAGCGCTGACGCCACCACGGCCCCATCCATCCTCTCTTCTCCAGGGCAGTGATGCTCATGGTCCTTTTATCACCATCTTCTTACCTACAAGCATGCTCAAAGGTGTACACCCCAAAAAACACATTCGCTTGACCCTGCACCCTATTCAGGGGGCCACCTAACCCTCTTCTCCTTACCACCAAACTTAATGAAAAAGTTGTCAGAGTCTGTCCCCACTTTGTGATGGTGCTTTCAGCTTCTTACAGCCTGGCTTCTGGCGCCCCCCACCACAATGCTTACCTGGGACCCCCCCCCCCCGCCCCCGGGCTGGCCTCGCCTGCTCATCATGGTCGCCACTTTCCATCCCAGCCCGGGGACCCTGCTCTCCTCTGCGCCCTCTGTCCCACCACTTTCTCTGTCATTTGCTTCTTCTCCTCTGCCGCCTACAGATGGGGTCATGAGGTTCTGACATCAGCCCTGACATCTCGCCCTCCCCCGCTGCAGCCTTTGAAGGGCTAGCTCTCAAATGCAGCCCTGACTTGCTCTAGCAAGCCTCTTGTTGGACTCACTGCATCCTGAGCGAAGCCCCTCCCTTTCACCTCCTGCTCCAGCCCATTCTTCCCGGTTTCCTGTCCCCATTGTCAGCATCCCCAGCGCTCTGTCTCCTGGGCTTGAAGTCCTGGACTTATCTAGGGCTCCTTCCTCCCGCCAGACACCAGTCAGTCACCAAGCCCCGTCGGTTCTGCCTCTGCAGCCCTCCTCACGTCTTTTCCTTTCTGTTCAGCTGCTGACACCCCAGCCCCATCCAGCTCTCTTTGCCCCTCCCTGGTATGGCTGCTCCTTCCTGTCTTCCCGGCTCTGACTGTCCCCAAGGTCCTGTTGCTGTGCACTCTGCGTTATTCTGAAGCACGGCCAGGCAGACCACTGGAGGCACGACTCCCCCTCCTGGCTCCAATCCCCCTTCGCACCAAATCTCTGGCTGCCCTCACTCCGGGGCTCAGGCCCAGCCTCACCAGACCGCTCACGGCTGCCCAGGTGCCCCAGGGCCTTCCCCCACCTCTGCCTTTTCGGCTTCCACCGGCTCCTCAGCCTGAACACCTCCCCAAGGGTCATCTCCGCCAAAACCCATCCTTTAAGGCCCGGAGCAAGGGACCCTTCTGGCTGGACGTGATCTCTTCCTCCTCCTGACTTTGGTAGCAGTGGTTTGCCCCACTGTTAAATATTCTGCCTTGGAGCCTACACCTCTCTGTCTCTCCGTCTCTCCGTCTCTCCGTCTCTGTGTCTCTCTCCCTTCTCCCCCTCCCCCACACCCCTGGCTGGGATGCAAGCTCCTTGCAGCAACAACCCTTAGTCATCTTTGTATCCTCTTGGGTGTCTTATGCAAAGTAGATGCTCAAAAATGGGGTTACTTTGACAAGAAGATGATCTTAACTTCAGATGGGCTGGTGAGGTGATGTCACTTCCGTCAGTGTCTCTCTGGTTTCCAGCAGCAAAACGCCTTGGTCAGGTCACCCCTTGGGCCGTGTTGTTCCCTTGTTCTCAGGTCTCCGGCCAGAACCCTCTTGGCAAAAAGTGGGGCACCTCAGGGTCTCTCACGGTTGCCTTGTTATACTTTCTTCCTGAGTTACCCTCTTGGATGGAGCTACAGATGGCCTGAATAACCCTTTCCTAGCTTAGGGACTCAGGGTCGGCCCCTCTGGGTCACTGGCCGGTCTCCTGGATGCTTCCAGGACAGGTCTGGGCCTGTGTCAGGGCTCTTACAGCTGGAGGGCCTCAGGGCACCCCCAGAGCGTGTGTGGTGGGCTTTCCTGTTCTCTTGCTCCCATAGGAACACCCGAGTAGTCACCAGAGTGAAGAGCAGAGATAATTTCTTTTTTTTAAGATTTTTTTTTTTTTTAGAAGAGAAAGGCTCCCTTCTTTTTATTTATTTATTTTTAAAGATTTATTTATTTATTTATTTATTTGAGAGAGAGAATGAGACAGAGAGAGAGAGAGCATGAGATGGGGGAGGATCAGAGGGAGAAGCAGACTCCCTGCCGAGGAGGGAGCCCGATGCGGGACTCGATCCCGGGACTCCAGGATCACGACCTGAGCTGAAGGCAGTCGCTTAACCAACTGAGCCACCCAGGCGCCCTCTTTTTTTTAAGATTTTATTTATTTGGAGCACCTGGGTGGCTCAGTCGTTAAACGTCTGCCTTCGGCTCAGGTCATGATCTCAGGGTCCTGGGATCGAGCCCGGCATCGGGCTCCCTGCTTCGGTGGAAAGCCTGCTGCTTCCTCTCCCACTCCCCCTGCTTGTGTTCCCTCTCTCGCTGTGTCTCTCTCTGTCAAATAAATAAATAAAATCTTTAAAAAAAAAAGATTTTATTTATTTATTTGAGAGAGAGGGGGAGGGTCAGAGGGAGAAGCTGACTCCCTGCTGAGCAGGGAGCCCGATGCGGGACTCGATCCAGGGACTCCAGGATCATGACCTGAGTGGAAGGCAGTTGCTTAACCAACTGAGCCACCCAAGCTCCAATAACAGCGGTTTTTTTTTATAGATTTTTAAAAAGATTTTACTTATTTATTTGACAGAGACAGAGCGAGAGAGAATATTGACCACACAATAATTTATTTATCCTTTTTATTAGATATTTAGATTGATTTTTATTTTTTTTCCATTGGAGTTGATGCATATAGCTTTTATAGTATGTTTAATTATTTCCTTGGGATAAGTTCCCAAGAATGGGGTGACAAAAGTCAAAGTCAAACATTTTTATGACTCTCGATTCTTATTCCTGTATTGGATTCCAAAAGCACTGTACCGACCTACAGATCATAGTATTTTAGTGCTACCACAGTCCATGTTATTGCTAATGCCTACTCAGATTCAACAATATTTGACTGCTTTTTTTTTTTTAAATGTACTTATTAGACAGAGAGATCGTGTGCCTGTGAGCCGGGGGAGGGGCAGAGGGAGACAGAGAGGATCCCAAGCAGACTCCCAACTGAGTGCAGAGCCCAACGTGGGGGCTCGATCCCAGGACCCTGAGATCACTACCTGAGCGGAAATCAAGAGTCGGATGCTCAACTGACTGAGCCACCCAGGTGCCCCTTGACTTCTTATTATATGGGAGGTACTTACATATTTATTTATACATTAAAATATCTTCCTAGGGGCTCCTGGGTGGCTCAGTCGTTAAGCGTCTGCCTTGGGCTCAGGTCATGGTCCCAGGGTCCTGGGATCGAGCCCCACATCGGGCTCTCTGCTCCACGGGAAGCCTGCTTCTCCCTCTCCCACTCTCCCTGCTTGTGTTCCCTCTCTCGCTGTGTCTCTCTCGGTCAAATAAATAAATAAAATCTTAAAAAAAAAAAAAAAAGAAAATATCTTCCTAGAACCTTGGGCTTTCGGAGTTGGAGGACACCTGCTCATTTTACAAAGGAAGCACGAAACCCAGAGAAATTGCGTTCAGCGGTCAGCGTTGCATGGTTGGAAAACAATGGCTCATGTATAGGAACCCTTGATTCTCTGATCCTGGAGCCCTCCGAACTCTCTGCCATGCCCAACTGGTGCAGTCTGGGTGTTTGTTTCTTTCCTGTTAATGCACAGCAGAGAAGTGACAGTGCGTGTTTGCCCTCTGGCCATGGCCACCCACAGAATCTCTTGCACCGCAGATGTTTGGACGTAGAAGAAGGAAAGCTCCAGACCTTTAAGACCCCACAGCCAAGCCAAGACCTCTGATGCATAATGAAAGACTGACTGGGGCTGCTTCTAAAAGAGGGCTTCTTTACTCCTTCTGGGGGTGGTTCTGGCTGACTGGCATATTAAGCATGAAGTAGCCTGTAACTCCCTGTCCTTCCCCTTCCCCTTTGCCCCCGCTTATAGTCCTACCTTGCCTTGCCAGGAATAACCTTTCTCCAGCCTTCTATGTGCTCACCCTCTCTGATCTTTAAGTACTAGGCTCCTCCAAGAAGGCTTTTAAAAATCTTCCTGTGTATCAGTTATCTATTACTGCCTAAAAAAAACACCCTGAAACTTTTTACTCAAACTATTTTTTTTTTTAAAGATTTTATTTATTTGACAGAGAGAGGCACAGCGAGAGAGGGAATACAAGCAGGGGGAGTGGGAGAGGGAGAAGCAGGCTGCCTGCTGAGCGGGGAGCCCGATGCGGGGCTCGATCCCAGGACCCTGAGATCATGACCTGAGCCGAAGGCAGACGCTTAACTGACTGAGCCACCCGGGTGCCCCACAAACTAACAGTTATTTATAATTTCCCATCATTCTGTGGATTGACTGAGTGGTTTCAATGGTGGTTTCGCCTGAAAACCCTCATTCAACAAGGGTGGGAGGGCTGATGGTCAAGATCTCTGGCAGTTGTTGGCTCACCCCCGGGGCACCTCAATTCCCCTTCCTGTGGCCTTTCCTCCACCAGTGGGCCCAATAGGCTTACATGGCAGGTGTGGGCGATGTTCTAAGGTGCACGTGCTTGTCAAGGCTCTGGTCTGGCATTGTCCCATTGGCCAAAGCAAGTCACAAGGACCACACTCAGAGTCTATGGGAGAGGGACACACACACGGTGGGTATACTGGGACGGTTCCTCGAACAAATGGCTCACATCCCTCCCACGTGCAACATCCCCTCATTGCTCCTGGTGCCCTCACGCCTCATCTAATCACACCCCAGGCTCACAGTGCAGGGCCCTGGTGCATGCAAGCCTCCTCAGGGGCAGTGCCTCTGTCGTTCCTCTTGGTCCAAGGACTGTGAGTTAATTTTTTTTTTTTTTTAAAGATTTTATTTATTTGACAGAGAGAGAGACAGCGAGAGAGGGAACACAAGCAGGGGGTGTGGGAGAGGCAGAAGCAGGCTTCCCGCCGAGCAGGGAGCCCGATGTGGGACTCGATCCCAGGACCCTGGGATCATGACCCGAGCCAAAGGCAGACGCTTAACGACTGAGCCACCCAGGTGCCCCGTCTTTCTGAGGTCTTAACAAAGAGTCACAGCCTCAAACTTAAATTTGATCTTTACCCTGAAGCCATGTCTTACTTGGAGACTCTTGTGGGTTAGAGAGACCAGAAATACAATACTTTATTTTGTTTTGTTTTTTATTTATTATTTTATTATTATTATTTGAGAGAGAGAGAGAGCATGCAAGTGCAAGCAGGGGGAGTGGCAGAGGGAGAAGGAAGAGAGTGAATCTCAAGCTGACTCCCCGCTGAGCGGGAACTCTTGATCCAGGACTCGATCTCACAACTCTGGGATCATGACCTGAGCTGAAATCAGGAGTCAGACGCTTAACCGACTGAGCCACCCAGGCGCCCCTGAACTTCTGGTTTCTTGCTGTCCGTGGCCTTGGCGATGTTCCGCACACTGAAGAGCACGGTCTCGCTTGAGGGCTTGCACTCGCCCACGGTGACAATGTTGTCATTATGGATGTCCCTGAACCCGGGGGGCAGGTGCATGGATATGTTCTTGTGGCGTTTCTTGAAGTAGCTGTACTTTAGGATGTGGTGGAGGTAGTCTCGGCGGGTGAAAATGGTCCTTTGCGTCTTCATCTTGGTCAACACACCAGGTGGGATCTGCCTTCAGATGGAGACACTACCAGTAAAAGGGCATTTCTTATCAGTACAGGTGTCCTCAGTGGCCTCCGTGGACATCCCAAAGCCCAGACCGACGTTTCTTTAGTATCACAGAGGCTTCTCAGTGTCTCCAAACAGGCCCCTCTTCTTATTTTGAAAGCTGGTCAGCTGCTTCTGGTAGGCATGCTCACGCTGAATGTCCGCCATCTTCCTGCCCCGCTGAGGAAAGGTCTGTAAGCTTCTTTAAGCAGAAATTTCCAGGTCTGTTTTTTATCCCACCTTTTATTTCATAGCCTAGTACGCAGTAAGTATTCATTAAATAGTAGCTGTTCGTGAGAAAGTCCTAGAAACACAGCGCAGGGCATGGATGTTTGTGTGGGGTTGGCATGGAGTTCCTCCTTGCTGTTTCTCACCAAACACCCAAGTACTGCACAGATTCTCAGTCTCCTCAGGCCCATGACTTTTTCAGAGTTCTGAAGAGCCATGAAAGAATGCTGACTGGTGGGAATGTGGTTTAAGCTGTTAGTCTACGTATAGCGTAGTCTCCTCCTTCATAATCACACTTAACACCTGCATCCCAGCCAGGTGCAGACCCTCTGAGGCCCAACCCAAGCCCAAGGTCTCCCTCTCATCTCTTTTTTTTTTTTTTAATTTTTATTTATTTATTTGACAGAGAGAGACACAGCGAAAGAGGCAACACAAGCAGGGGGAGAGGGAGAGGGAGAAGCAGACTCCCAGCTGAGCAGGGAGCCCGATGGGGGCTCGATCCCAGGACCCTGGGACCATGACCTGAGCCGAAGGCAGACGCTTAACAACTGAGCCACCCAGGCGCCCCTCCCTCTCATCTCTTAAGGACAGAGCTCTCATCACGTGTTCTGACCATGAGTCCTGGGTTTTGAGGAACTTGAAATCTAGTTGAGGAAGCAGAATGGGCACATACGAAAAATACCCCAAACTACTTACTAATCAACATGTCAACAAAGGCAAAAATCAGTCACTACCACTGGGCCTGGCAATGTAGGGGATACAACACCGAAGTGGTCAGGATGCAGTGAGGCTAGTTCTCATACACTGTCTCCTGGAGAAGGCGAAGTTTGGGTTGGATCTAGAAACAGGGTATGGACGGATATTGGTGCAGACAATAGAGGGTGATCTAGTATGAGTGTCTGTGAAGGTCTGGGGTCAAATGAATGAGGTAGGAAATTAGCACTCGATGTGTGGCCCAGAGTAAGCAGATCCGGAGGCAGGAAACAAAAAAGGTTGGGAAGATAAGTGGAATGACAGATACGCGTTTAAAAGCCTCAGCAAAGCAAACTGTACCCAGCGGGTGTCGTCTGGGTAGCTGAGGTTGCCTCTGTGGGTGCAGTTTGTTTCTGGAATTTTCCTCACCCTCCAGTGGTTTTGCATTCAGGGCCATTAAAGAAGGGAGAAATAGCGGAGGTGGGCGGCTGCTTGGCTTCTCCCTGTGTTCCCCGGTTCCAACGGGTAACTTCCTTCTTCTCTGCAATTTGGGCTCTTTGCTCCTGCATCTTTGCAAGAAGTGGAAACATCCCAATGACAGAAAAAGGAGGAACTTTTCTGGTCACCCATGGTTCTAACCCATACCTGAAGCACCCTTTTTTTTTTTTTATTCAACATTTGAGAGAGCGAGAATGAGAGAGAGAGAGAACACATGAGAGGGGGGAGGGTCAGAGGGAGAAGCAGACTCCCTGCTGAGCAGGGAGCCCGATGCGGGACTCGATCCAGGGACTCCAGGATCATGACCTGAGCCGAAGGCAGTCGCCCAACCGACTGAGCCACCCAGGCTACCCCTGAAGCACCCTTAATAGGACATGAAATTAAGGCCCAGGGGCCCCTGGTGAGGCCCAGAGAGGCGCTCAGCAGCGGTGGACCCAGGCCCTAGAAGAATTCATGGTGGGGAACGAGAAGAGGCCGCCACGGGCTGAGCTCTGAAATGCTGAGATGAGGAACATAAATGTGCGGAGGCACGGAGCAGGAGAGGTTAACCGCTAGACAAGGAGACCCGAGACCGGTGAGGGCGAGAAAAGACAGCCCAGCTCAGTACAGGTAACGAGGAAGCGCGTTCTTGTTCTGGGGCTCGCTGGGCTCACGCATCCTTCTTTCTAGTTCTAGAGAGTTCTAGAGAGGGGCCCGGAAGTGGGGCGCAGAAGAGGAATGGGCATGCGTAGCTCTCTTCTCTTTCGTCCCTCCCATGGTCACAGGGACCCAAAAAACGTTCCAATGTCCAAGGCGACATTCTGGCATAGAAAGCAGCTCAGCACACCTGCCCCAGTCACCCGCGCGGGAACAGCCGGGGGCGCACTCGGGCCCGTGTGGGCACTGGAGACCTGGTGGAGTTGTCTTCCTCCTTCCGCTGAGCTGGTCCACAGAGGCCTTTTGCCCTCTTCCTACAATCAGAACCTCTTCAGATAATTAACTTTAACAAATGGAGAAGCTCAGTGCTTCTCCATTTTGGCTACACATGGTATCACTTGCAGGCACTTTAAAAAAATTCAGTTCATCTAGCATGGGCCTGAGACGGAGGGATTTCCTTTTTAATAATTAACTAATTAATTAATTTTAATTCAATTAACATATAAGGTATTATTTGTTTCAGGGGTATAGGACTGTGATTCATCAGTCTTATATAATACCCAGTGCTCATTATAACACATACAATACCCAGTGCTCATTATAACACAGAGGGATTTTTTTAACGGCATACCAGGTGATTGGTATGCAGCCAGATTGAAAACAGCTGGATTTACTAATCTTGAGCCACTTTAGAAAGTTTAGTCAACATAGAATTTGTTGATCTTTTGAGGTGTCTGAAAATACCACATAAATAATTAGCCTTTGGGGACGTCTGGGTGGCTCAGTTGGTTGAGCATCTGCCTTCGGCTCAGGTCATGATTCCGGGGTCTGGGATCGAGCCCCACATCAGGCGCCTTGCTTGGCAAGGAACCTGCTTCTCCCTCTGCCTGCCGCTCACTCCTGCTTGTGTTCTCTCTCTCTCTCTCTCTCTGGCAAATAAATAAATAAAATCTTAAAAAAAAATTAGCCTTTGGTATACCAGCAAAACCTAGGAGATACCTTCCCTTGGATTCTGTGGCCTCTGGGTTGCTTTCCTGGGGAATTCTTTTTTTTTCCTATAGATTTTATTTATTTATGAGAGAGAGGGAGGGAGAGAGCAGGGGGAGGAGTGGAGGGAGAGAGACAAGCAGACTCCATGCTGAGTGTGGAGCCCGATGTGGGGCTCGATCTCAGGACCCTGAGACCATGACCTGAACTGAAACCAAGGGTCGGATGCCTAACCGACTGAGCCACCCAGCTGCCCCTCCTGGGGGAATTCTCGAGGATCTTTAGTGTATCTTTTAGGCTCTGGCCTCCTGAGCTTTCCACAGTATGGCAGAATGGGAGATCCTCCTGTGACCATGAGCACGCAGAAAATACCCTAGTGGCTCAGTGTAGCTGTCCGTTTGGTCCAGTACAATCTTGAGCTTGACACCCAAGGACAGTTGTGTTGAGGAGCACAACTGCTGTCCATAATGTAAATCTCAGAAAGTTTCATTCGTAAGGTTTTCCACGCAATTTGTCACAGACTCTCAGACCTCACAAGACATTACGGAGGGTGAGACTACCCCTGTCTCAGTACTGTCTCTCTTCCTGGCAGTCCTGTCCCCATCCAGCCTCTCAGTCGGTCTCCTGGGCCATCTTCATTTCATGTTTGGACAAGACTGAGAACCAATGATTTTTGGACAAGACTGAGAACCGATGATTTAGCCTCTGGGTGTGTGTGGGGGGGAAGGATTTCCACATTGCTACCCACAGTGCAAAATAGCAGTTCCTATTTATCTCTTCCAAATTTGCCTCTTTCAACCACCATCAGCCCCCTCCGACTGCTGGTATAGAAGATTCAGTGACCGCATCTTTCCGACTCTGTACGCCTTTGGCATATCACCTTTAAGCCCTGGTCTTCCTCTGAAGGCCAGTGTTTGGTTTTTGTCATCATGTAAAGAACGCTCTTTCTGCTTGTTATTTTAATTGCCCTCTATCGAACCCTTTCCAGTCCTGTTATATCCTCTGTAAGTGCCAGAGAATAGAATGACACACAGTATAGTGTCCATTTACTATAATTTGATACAAGGATGGGATTGTGATATTTTGTGTCCAGGATTCTTATTTGCATGTCATCAGGGACTTTTGGTGGGAGGGGTGAAGGGCAGGGCAGTGGATTCATAACTTTAAGAAATGGTTTTCAGGTTCATTAAATTATTTCCCTTGAGCTGCTATTACCTTCTTGTTGCCCACAGATGCTCAGCAGGCAGATGTCTGCCCTCCCACACAGCTCGCTAACATCCTTCTGCCGCTTTATTTCTACCACTGTAAGCTCACTACCTGGCCAAACTTGGTGTCACAGACGACCTTGGTGACTCCACTGTGTACCTCTTCCTCGGATCATTTATAACCATGGAAATTAAGACTTGGATGTTCAGACTGCAGAATGCAAACGGGACAGGTTCTAATAATAGATTTTGAAAAATATTCTTTCTTGTTTTCAAAAAAGTGCATATTCATTTAAGACTGTTGGAAAATATAAACAACTACAAAGAAAATTAAAAGCACTCCTAATCCTACCTCCCAGAGATAATCTCTGCTAATATTTTGGTTTCCGTTCTTCCAGTCTTTTCTTCAGGAAGCACAACACCTCCCCCCATAAAACTCTTTCCCTCTATCTTTTTTAACACAAACACCAAGAAGCAAAACGGTATGAATAATTGGCAATAATTGTCATTTGCCTAAGTCCTCTCCCAGCTTTCCACCCACGGGGTAACTATTTTCTCAGAGTCTGTGTTTGTTATTCCCTTGCTTTATAAAAGTGATTTTATAAATTGTTTGGGTTTACTTGATTTTAAGCTTTATAAAAATGGTATCATGCTCTAATCATACGTCTCTTGCTTTTCTTCACTCAAAAAACACATTGGTTCACTTATCCATGCTGTGTTGTGTAGATAGAGTTCATTCGTTGTGACAGCTATTCAGTATTTCCGTTGTAGAGATGCACACGGTTTGTGTTCATTCGTTTCTTGCTGGTCACGTGGATTGTTCTTAGTATTTTGTCATTGTAAACATTGCTTGTACATGTGTCGAGAGTGTCTTTGGGGTGAAATCTTTGGCTATAAAGTATGTTTCCAACTGATCAGCCTCCTGTCCGCCATTTGGAATCGTCAGACTTTAAAACTTTTGCCTTTCTAGTAGGTTTATAATATTGTAGTATTAATTTGCATTTTCTTGAATACTAATGAACTTCAGGATCTTTTCATGCATTTACTTGCCATATGTGTTTACCCTCCTATAAAATGTCTGCTTGTATTTTTGAAACTTTTCCGCTAGCGGTTGTTTGTCTCTCACAAATATATATATTTTAAAGATTTTATTTATTTATTTGACAGAGAGAGACACAGTGAGAGAGGGAACACAAGGGGGGGAGTGGGAGAGGGAGAAGCAGGCTTCCCATGGAGCCGGACCGTGGAATCATGACCTGAGCCAAAGGCAGACACTTAACCAACTGAGCCACCCAGGCGCCTATCTCAGAAATATTTTTAAGCAAAATTTGAAATTGTACTCACATATCATTTTATACTCTTCTATGACATAAAACATTCTTTTAGGGGCGCCTGGGTGGCTCAGTTGTTAAGCGTCTGCCTTCGGCTCAGGTCATGATCCCAGGGTCCTGGGATCGAGCCCCGCGTTGGGCTCCCTGCTCCACGGGAAGCCTGCTTCTCCCTCTCCCACTCCCCCTACTTCTGTTCCCTAACTGTGTCTCTCTCTGTCAAATAAATAAAATCTTAAAAAAAAATTCTTTTATACTATCATTTTCATGGCGGTGACATCTTCTAATCTCATGGATATCTTGTAATTTAATCGAAGTTTTATACCTGTTTTTTTTTTCAATTTTAGTTTTTAGAAGTAATTCTGGTAAGATATCCTAATGCATAAATATAATTACACATCACTAAATGTTTTTGTCAAAGAAGCTTCAAGAATTTGGATTTCTGGGTCAAAGGATATCAACATTAAAAAATATTGATATAGGGACGCCTGGGTGGCTCAGTCGGTTAAGTGTCTGCCTTCGGCTCAGGTCATGATCCCAGGGTCCTGGGATCGAGTTCCGCATCGGGCTCCCTGCTCCACGGGGAGCCTGCTTCTCCCTCTGCCTCTGTCTCTCTCCCTGTCTCTCATGAATAAATAAATAAAATCTTTAAAAAAAATATTGATATATATTTCCAAATCATTTTAAAGGTTCTATAATTTATATTTCTTCAAAAAACTCTTTAACACTGGATATTAAATATCAAATATTTTGCTAATTTGTAAATATTAGCAATAAAGATAATATTTTAAATTGTTTATTGGCCACTGTGTTTCATCTTTTCCTGGTATTCTTTTTTTTCCAGCTTATAGTTTGCATTCAGCTGAAGGTATATCTAAGTACTATACACAAAATTTCTTGGTTTACTTCTTTCTCCCTCTTCATGTGGTTATGTCATTCATTTGACACGCAACTGGGTTTATTTGTTTCTGTTTGCATCTAGTTACAGGTTTTTAATTTTTTCTTATGCTTGTTGGTTTAATTTTATTATGATTTTTAGTAGTTTTATTTATTTAAATAATCTCTACACTCCACATGGGGCTCAAACTCATGACCCCGAGATCAAGAGTCGCATGCTCCTCCGACTGAGCCAGCCAGGTGCCCCTTAATTTTATTTTTGAATGTATATAACATTAACATGTTTCCAAAGCCAAAACTACCCCAAAAGATATCCTCAAAATTGTCTCTCCCTCTCTTATCCTTTCTGCCTGTTCCCTCACCCAACATCTTATAGGCAACCAATTTCATTGTTTTCTGGTTTATTTTTCTTGTGATGATATTTTACTAAAAGAAGCAAATCCCTTTTATTTTCTTATTTCTTATCTTTATTATCCAAAAGGTAACATACTATATATTTGCTTTTGTACTTTGCTTTTCAAACTTAATAATATACTTGGGAAATTACTATGAATCAGTTCATGAAGATATTCCTCATTCCTTTTTAGTGCTTCCTAGGAGTCAATTATAAGTTTATTTAACCAGTCTTCTCCGTTTGGACATTTAGGTAGCTTCCAATATTCTGCCAATACAAGTAACGGTACAAAGAAGAAGCGTACATATGTAGGTGTACATGTTATTTCTGGAGATATCTTTAGGACAAGTTCCTAGAAGTTGGAGAGCTAGGTTGAAAGGTAAATACACAGAGGCACCTGGGTGGCGCAGGCGGTTAAGATCTGACTCTTGGTTTTGGCTCAGGTTGTGATCTCAGTTGCGGTCTCAGGGTCATGATCTCAAGGTCATGAGATTGAGCCCTGCATCGGGCCCCGCACTCAGCATGGAGTCTGCTTAAAACTCTCTCTCCCTCTCCCTCTGCCCCTCCCTCCTCTCCCTGCCATTTCTCTCTCTCTCATAAATAATCTCAGAGGGGCACCTGGGTGGCTCAGTCATTAAGCGTCTGCCTTCGGCTCAGGTCATGATCCCAAGGTCCTGAGATCGAGCCCCACATCGGGCTCCCTGCTCCACGGGAAGCCTGCTTCTCCCTCTCCCACTCCCCCTGCTTGTGTTCCCTCTCTCACTGTGTCTATCTCTGTCAAATAAATAAATAAAATCTTTAAAAAAAATAATCTTATAAAAAAAAAGAAAGGTAAATGCACAGATTGTTCATTAGATATTGGTAAGTGCCCCTCTAAAGGGGTTGTACTATTTCCCATTTTCTCTAGTAATATTTGTCTCCCCATAACCTCAGCAACAGAGTGAGGCTGTGTATGGCTGGACAGTCGTCCCAACACCATAATAAAAAGTCCTTCTTTGTCTCAGCCGTTCGACTGCTTCTCATATACTAGAATTCACATGCAGTTGGACTGATTTCTGTACCTTCTACTTGGTTACATTGGCTGCCTATTCATGTGCCAGAATCACACTGTTTTCAGTCAAGAGGCTCCATAGTGAGTTTTGATATTTATTAGAGCTAGCCTTCTCTCATATCTCTTTTCAGTGTTCCATTAGCTGTTCCTGAGTGTTTATTTTTCCACAAGAACTTTGGTATCAATTTGTCTAGTTCCAGAAAACAAGAAAAAACTTGTTTCTATTTTGGGAGAATCATATTAAATTTATAAATTAACATAAGGAAAACTGTCATCTTAATGATGTTGAGCTCTTTTAACCAAAACCAAAGGATGTCTCCTTCAAGTATACTTTTGTGTCTTTCAGGATCGTCTTATAGTTTTCTTTTTTTCAAAGAACCAGATTTATTGAGACATAATTCATATACCTTTCAATTCATCCATTTAAAGCATACCATTCAGTGGTTTTAGTATAATCACAGACTTGTGAACTCATCACCACAATCATTTTAGAACATTTTCATCAACTCAAAAAGTAATCCCATACCTGTTAGCAGTTCTTTCCTAATCCCTCCAACCCCTCCAGCCAACTACCAACCACCAACCTACTTTCCGTCTCTGTCGATTTGTCTATTCCTTATATTCCATATAAATAGAATCACATAATATTTGGTCTTATGTGGCTGGCTTCTTTCACTTGGCATGTTTTCAAGTTTCTTCCATGTTATAGCATGTGCTGCATTCTGTCTTGTTTTTGTTTTTTAAGAGAAAGAGAGTGTGCATGTATGTGTCGGGTTGGGTGGGTGGGAGAGGGAGTGGGAGAGGGAGAGGAAGAGAGAATCCTAAGCAGGCTCCACGCCCAGCACAGAGCCCAAGGTGGGCTCTCGAGCCTGAGATCACAACCTGAGCAGAAATCAAGAGCTGGCCGCTTAGCTCACTGAGCCACCCAGGTGCCCCTGCTCTGTTCTTTTTTATTGCTAAATACTACTCCATCGTATGGGTGGATGTACCACATTTTGTTTATCCATTCATCAGGTGATGGAGTTTGGGGTCTTTTTCACTTTTTGGCTGTTATGAATAAGACTGTGAACATTTGTGTATAGGTTGTTGTGTGGGCATATATTTTCAAGTTTCTTGGGGTATATACCTAGAAATAGAATTGTTAGAGCATATGATAATGTTATTTTAATATTGCAAGGACTGCCAAGCTGTTTTCTGAAACAGTTGCACCTTTTTACATTCCCACCAACTATGTATCAAGGTTCCAGTTTCTTCACATCCTCACCAACACTTGCTATTGTCTGTGATTTTGTTGGGAGCCATCCTAGTGGGAGTGAAGTGGTATCTCATGTTTTTGATCTACATTCCACTAAGAGCTCATTATGTTGAACATCTTTACATGTGCTTATTGGCCAGATATATATATCTTCTTGGAAGAAAAGTCTGTTCAAATCCTTTTCTTATTTTTCAGCTGAGTTATCTGTGTTATAATTGTGTTGTTCATACATTCCCAATATAAGTACCTTAGCATATATATTATTTGGAAATATTTACTCCCATCCTGTAGGCTGTCTTTGCATTGTTTATGGTGTCATTTGATGCACAAAGGTATTTAATTTTGATAAAGTCAAATTTATCTACTTTTTCTTTTGTCATTTGTGCTCATGTGTGTATCTAAAGAGGCTTTGCCAAGGTAACAAAGATTTACACTATGTTTTCTTCTAAGAGTTTTACAGTTTTAGCCTTTTTACTTAGGTTGTTGGAGTCCTATTCAGTACTGAATGTGACTATATTTGAAGATAGGGTCTTGAAAGAGATAATTATATTAAAATGAGGTCATTAGGGGGCACCTGGCTGGCTCAGTTGGAGGAGCATGCGACTCTTGATCTTGGGTTCATGAGTTCGAGTCCCACATTGGGTGTAGAGATTACTAATAAATACATAAGTAAGTAAATAATAAAAAAAATAAAATGAGGTCATTAGGGTGGGCCCTACTTCACTATGACTAGTATCCCTAGGACAGACACTCACAGTATTCAGTGAAGACCATGTGAAGACACAGGGAGGAGAAGGCTATCTAAAAGCCAAGGAGAGAGGCCTCAGAAGAAGCCAATCCTTCTGGCACTTTCATATTGGACTTTTAGCCTCCAGAACCGTGAGGAAATAAATTTCTATTCTTTATTTTTTTTTTTTAAGATTTTATTTATTTATTTGTCAGAGAGAGAGAGAGAGAGCGAGTACACAAGCAGGGGGAGCAGCAGGGCAGAGGGAGAAGCAGGCTCCCTGCTGAGCAGGGAGCCCTATGAGGGGCTTGATTCAAGGACCCTGGGATCATGACAAAGGCAGATGCTTAACTGACTAAGCCACCCAGGTGTCCCATAAATTTCTATTCTTTAGGTCAGTCTGTGGTACTTTGTTATGGTAGGTCTAGCAGACTAATATAAAACCCTACTTGGTAACTGAATGTTATTTTCTTTTAATTTAATTTAATTTAATTTAATTTAATTTAATTTAATTTAATTTA
>NW_023270305.1:12990056-13072741 GCF_011800145.1 Mirounga leonina | reverse complement strand
TAATTTAATTTAATTTAATTTAATTTAATTTAATTTAATTTAATTTATTTGACAGAGACACAGCGAGAGAGGGACACAAGCAGGGGGAGTCGGAGAGGGAGAAGCAGGCTTCCCGTGGAGCAGGGAGCTCCACGCGGGGCTCGATCCAGGACCCTGGGATCATAATCTGAGCCGAAGGCAGACACCCAATGACAGCCACCCGGGTGCCCCAGTATGTTATTTTCTTAAATCATATGGGTCTTGTGCTTTTTTGGGAGAAATAACTTTCTCTATTTCTTTTCCTCTAGTATAGGAGTGACAAACTGCAACTCATGGGTCAAATCAAGTTGGCTGCCTATTTTTTTTTTTTAAGATTTTATTTATTTGTTTTAGAGAGAGAAGGGGCAGAGGGTGAGGGAGAGAAGCAGACTCCCTGCTGTGCAGGGAGCCCAATGTGGGGCTTGATCTCTCCACCCTGAAATCAGAACCTGAACCAAAACCAAGAGTCAGACGCTTAACCAACTGAGCCACCCCAGCGCCCCTGGCTGCCTGTTTTTGTAAATGCAGTTTATTTGGGACAAAGCCACACTCACTTCTTTGTATATATCTATGGAGGCTTTTTGCTTCAATGGCAGAGTTGAATATTAGATCTGCAAACCCCAAACATTCACTATCTGGTGCTTTAGAAAAAAATGTGCTGACCCCTGCTTTAGTAAATACTTAGGATGGGCTTATATGCATATTATTCTTTGAGTTCTTGCATTTTAAAAAGACTGTTTTATTTTTCTTCTATAGAGTTCAATGCTTGAAAAACAGTGTGGATGGGTGGATACAAAATCCCTTAGCTTGCATTTTCTTTGCTTGAGTTTTTAGAAAATGCTGCATCACTATTGCCTTGCTTTGCTCTTGAGAAGTCTGATGCCAGATATTTTGGTTACCAGATTCCGTAACAATCTACCTTGAAAAGTAATGGTTTAAGGTGAGAGCTATTTTGATTATAATTTCACAATTTTGGGGGTCAGGAATTTGGGTGGGGTTTGGCTGGATTATTCTTCTGTTCCACATAGCTTCAACTGGGGTCACTCAGTGGTACCCAGCTGATGGATGAACTGATATAGAGCATTCATGATGACTTCACTCACATCGGCTAAGGCCAGCTAGCCTCTCTCCCTCTCTATGCCATCTCAGAGCCTCTCCACAGGGAGTTAGATTTTTTAAAAAAGATTTACTTATTTTATTTTAGAGAGAGAGACTGCATGAGTGGGAGGGGTGGGGGGGGAGAGAGAATCACAAGCAGATTCCATGCTGAGCGCAGAACCAGATGCGGGGCTCTATCCCAGGACCCTGAGATCAAGACCTGAGCCTAAACGAAGAGTCGGACACTTAACCAACTGTGTCACCCAGGTGCCCACGGGGGTTAGATATTTCATATTGTGGCTCAGGACTTCAAGAGCAAGTGTTCTCAAAGATCCCGGTGGATTCTTAAGACTTTTATGACCTAGGCTTGGAAGTCCCATATACATCACACATTCTGTTGGTCAAGCAATTCACTTGGGCCAGCCTGGATCAAAAGGAGGGACAAAGAATTTGCAGACTTCTTTAATGTACTGCAGCCCCATGTCCTTACCTTTTTAAGTAATTTGAACTTTTTGCACTGAGGCTTTGAAAAATTCTTATTTTTGTCTAATAGTTTTAAGAGTTTGGCTCTTAGAATTGATCATTTTGTGATGATTTCCCCAAGTACACTGGGGCTCTTTCATTATAGGTTTACATTTTCTTATTTCCAGAAAGTTTCATTATATGTGGAACTTCAGCTGCACCTATGTTGGACGTTCTTTGCTTGTACTCAAATGACATTCCAAACTGAGACAGAAATAAGCACAAAGGTATTGAAGCAAGGGAAAGTAGGAACATTGCAGGAGTTTGCTTGGGATGTGTGTGGGAAGTGACAAAAGAGGGAGTGGGGAGATGGACAAGGGCTAGATAAATGGAAGGTCTTGTGTGCTATGCTGAGCAGTGACATACACAGGCAGCACATTCTGGAAAGTTTTTTCTGACATGCAGTATGGAATACGGAATGGAAGGAATGAGACCATCAACAGAATTGTTGAGTGAGGTGGGGATGGGAAGGAAGGAATCAAGGATGACTCCCAGGTTTCTGAACTGGGCAACTGAGTGGACAGTAATGCTAAAGACTTTTAGACACGTAGAGCTTTGTAGTGTCTGTAGGGCATCCAGGTGGAGAAGTCCAGCAGGCTTTGTGTCTGTGGAGCTCAGATGAGTGGTCTGAGCCAGATAACTCACTTGATAGATGCTGGTGTATGTGGCAGACGAAAACAGGGAGTGGATGGAATGGCATCGGGAGATGGTGTGGGGTGAAATGAAAGCTGAGAACAGAACCCAGGAGACTCAGGCGAGGTCAAGAGGGGTGAGGAGGTGAGTCATGTCGTGAAGGCCAAGGGAGTTTCAGAAAGAGGAGGGTGCTTTGTGTTGTCAAATGCCACCAGGAGCTCAGTAATACAAGGACTCAAAAACAGCCTGTGGCATTTAGCATTAAGCAAGCCCTTAATGACTGAGCGGTGCAGTGACGTGGTGGCGACAGAAGTTACAGGGCCGTGGGTTGATGAGGGAGAAGCTGCTGAGTTGGCAGAGAGGAGTGCAAACTACTTTCAGGATGTTTGTGAAGGAAAATACTGACAGGGACCAAGCAGTACCTAGAACACAATGCAGAGGGACAGAGGTGTTTCTTTTTCTTGAGGACAAGAAAAGCTCGAACATGGCAGACGGTGAAGGAAAAGGTACGAGTGGTTGATAATTTTGGGAGTGAGAGCTGGGGCATGATCGAAATATGTTTGAAAGGAGTTTTCTGAGGGTGTGGGAAGTGATGAGGTACAGAATGGCGCAGGAGAGATGCTAATACAAGTGTACTTAATTTCCAGAATAGTTTATTCTAGTCTAGCTCACGTACTGAAATTACCTCGGTTTCAATCGATAGGGCAAATATAGCAAACAATATGGACATATTTATTTTATCTCATTTACACATCTTTTCTCCAAAGGGTAGGATCAATGTTTTACCCTTTCAAAGCCTCCCACATAGTTGGTGCTCAGTAAGTGGTAAATGAATAAACAAGACGTCTCTTGCCTGTATTCTGAGTATCTCAGCATATTCAGAACACAGTCAAGACCCTGCATACACGTGAAAAATTCCTCTAAGCGTGCAAGAGTCCCAAAATTCATGTGTGAAAGGTGATGTCCTTTTTTTGAGGAATCTGTTTACCCTCACTGAACAAAGTTGGTTACCAGCATTTTCTTCACCATAGGAGTTTAAAAATAGGAAAATGAGAGGAGGAGGAAGAGGATGTTCTAAAGGCAGGCAGGCCGACAGACAGCAGGAGGAGGCGCGATCTGCCTTACCATAAGGTGCCAGAAAGCACTGAAAACCAGACGCAAAGCATACTGGCTTGGGGGCTCTTCGCTTAGGGACTTCCATCCCGCACTCACACAGCAATTGTCCTTAAAGGACTGCTGATCTGGGCCTTAAGAAATGGCGAGAAAAACGATCCTTTGAACCATCACCAAAAAAAAAAAAAAAAGCATAGCTGTTCCTAATTTCGAATCATCTCCTATGTTTCACACAGTTTGGAAAGGATTCTATCAGAAATGGATAATATTAAAACAAAAGAGCTGATGCTGAGATGGTGAACCTGGGTCCCCTCAGTTCCCTTGTCCAGGCTGTTTACCTAGCCTGGATGCACTCCTTTTTTTCTCCTAGAACGTCTTTCTTTTTCTTCCTTCCAGGCGCAACACAAATACCACCTCTTCCAGGAACCCCTCCACACGGTCCAGGCGGAAGTAATCTCTTCCTCCTCCGCCCTCCCATAGCATCTCCTTGTGGCTTGGCTTTGCATGGGTCACCAGGCCGGGTTGTTTACACGGCTGCTTTTGCACTAAATTATGCGCACCTCGAGACCAGGGGCCGTGACCGTGACGGGGTACCTACCCAGCACCTGGTACAGCGCTAGGCGCGGAGTCGGTGCTCCGTAAGCGCTCGCTGAGTTGAATCAATTTGGAAAAATCCCTCAGGGCGGGCAAGATCTCTTGCTCGAGGCGCGGATGAATGATTCAAGGGTGGTTTTTTGCATTCTTTACCTTAGAGTCACGGCGCGCCGAGTATCCAGCTGCCCGGCACATACCTGTGGAATTGAAACGCACCTCCGCCGCCCGCCGCCAGCCGCCAGCGTGCGGGACCAGCCCCAAGGGGGCAGGTTTCCCCCGCGCGTCCGCACGCCGGCCGGGGAGCTGGTGCGGGGGGGGCCCGGGTCCTGCTCGGCCGCAGGGGGCGGGGTTCAGCGGGAACTCGGCCCGCTTGCCCGCCCCCTCCTCCGCGCGGCGGAAGCCCCGCCCCCGGCCGCGCGCTCGCGCAGGCGGCGCGTGCCCGCCCCCCGCCCTGCGCCCTCGCGCCCTCGCGCCCTGGCGCCGGGGGCGGGCTTGCTGCGCGTGCCGGGCGGGGAAACTGCGCGAGCCGGGCGCCTGAGAACGTTCCCCGCGGGGGCGGCTCCGGGGCCTGAGCGGGTGCCGCCGCCACCTCAGCCGCCGGGGCCGGGCCGGAGGACGCGGAGGAGGCTGCGGCCGCCCGAGACCTTCTCGACGTCCCCAGCTCCGGCCGGGAAGTGAGAGAGGTGGGGGTTCGCGGCGGCGGCCGCGGGCTGCAGGAGAGGAGCTGGGTGCTGGAGCCTCGCGCCCGCGAGGAGCGGGAAGGAGCCCGCGCAGCGCCGGGACCTCGGGAGCCTGCGGGGGTGCAGGGCCGGGAGCGGCGGGGACGGGGCTCCGGGAGCCGGGGCCGCTGCACCGCGCGCGCTGCGAGGGGAGACGGTGCCGCGCGCCCGGCCCTGGAGGGGCGAGCGGAGGGGATGGAGCGGAGCCCCGGGCCGGCGCTGCCGGGCTCTGAGTGCCGGGCCGGGGAGGGGGGTCTCCGGGGTCCCGAGCGCACCGTGGCCGCAGGGCGCGGGGCCGGGGTGCGGGCGCCGGGCTGATGCTGCTGAAGCCCGGCTCGCTGGGAGGAGGCTGTGCGTTAGGTGCTGTAAGGGGCGAAGGAGGCAGGTCCTGGCAGAGGGCAGGTGAGGCAGTTAGGCCCTGGCAGAGGGAAGGGAATGTATTTCAGATCACCCCCAAACACTGTTTGCCGAGGCTCCTAACAGTGAACCTGTGCACCGAGGTCACCTTTGAAAGGAAGGTGTCCTGCGAGGAGGGAGGATGGAGCTAACAAATGCTTGCTGTTAAATTCCTGTGCCAGGCCTTGGGATTAGGAAGACCTTCCAGCATTTCTAGCAGACGTTTATTGATTAGCTACCTTGGGTTAGAGAACCGTGGTCAGCACCGGGGCCACAAAATAGTGTAAAACACACCGTAATTTGCTATTTAGGTGCTGACAATTTGGTAGTGAAGGTATGCGTGTAGAATACAAAGTGGCATTGAATTTCGCCTCATACTTCACTTTAGGTCTTTTCCCAGTGTTGGGAAATTGGAGCCATAAATTGCTTGGTTTGGGGATAAAGCAGAAGAGTCAGAGGAGCTTGTGGGGGAAATTTGGGAGAGTTTTGAAGGCAGTTCTGCCTAACATTTAAAGGGGGAGAAGGGAAGTTCCCTTCCTTCCCTCCTCGAATTAAGCTCGGTGACTATCACTGCTAAATCCTCAAGGACAAGAACAGTGCCTGGCCCACAGCAGTCAGGCAAAAAATAGTACTGCATGAATGAATGAACCAAGCAAGGTTTTGCTGTATTTTACACGCAGCAGTGTTAATTATTTTGGTATTAGGGATGGCTGATGGACTTCCTCTGTTCCTGAAATATTCTTTCTTTTCTTCTCCCTTTTCTTCTTCTTCTTTTTTTTTTTCTTGTCTTGTGAGGTAGCCCAGGTTTCTAGGTCTGGGAATTTAAAGCAATGGCCAGGGTGATGGAGTGGTGATGTTTGGGGGCCACCCTGCCACTTCTTTATTGCATATTGGCCATCAGGAGCTTACTTCTTGGGACATTGCTTCAAATCATCCAATTCTGGCCCTTCTCTTTTCTATCGCTCAGGAAGAAGAGTACTTTTGTCTAGGCAACATTTTTTTTCTCTTTTATCCTGGTTCTTGGATCTTCCATCTGCAGTAAGAGACTCTCTCTGCTCTTCTGTAAGGGCTGCAATTCTACCTGTTGTCTGCCATGGTTGGATTTCTGGGCTCTCCAGCTCCCAGCTGCTGTTTCAGTGCCCGGGGTTGCAGTGCCTGTTGGATTACTTTGTCTGCCAAATTAAAACTTGACCTTTTATGAGTTCTATGAGGATTTTTATCATACGTAAGTGGAATTACCTTTGGAGAGGGTGACGTAGCTGAAGTTGTGCTAGCAAGGTTTTTGAGTGTTCCCTACCCATGAGACAGATTTTCTACTAAAACCAATAGAATGCCAAGTTACCTTTTATTTTATGACTTTTTTCTTCTTTTTTTATTTTATGACTTTAATAGAAATCTTTTAAGGGCCCTCGTGCCCACGTATAAAAAACAAGGGTAATATATATATATATATTTTAAAGATTTTATTTATTTATTTGAGAGAGAGAGTGAGAGAGAGAGAGCACAAGAGGGGGTAAGGTCAGAGGGAGAAGCAGACTCCCCGCCAAGCAGGGAGCCCAATGCAGGATGACCTGAGCCGAAGGCAGTCGCTTAACCAACTGAGCCACCCAGGCACCCAAAAAACAAGGGTAATATTAATCCAGATTTGGTCTCGTGCTGTAAGCCTTGAAGAACTAAGTTCATATCTCTTTCGTTTCAGAGTATAACCAGCAGGAGTCCATCAGTTCTTGTTTTGGGGTACCCTAGTCCTGTTATTTTGGGTGCCTTATTCCAGGTTCTCCCAGTGATATTATAATATATCCGTATGTTTATATTTCTTTTAAAATCAACTTTATGGATGTGCAATTGACATACAATAAAATACCCAAATGTCTGTGTACAGTTGGATGAGTTTTGAAAAATATATATACTTTGTAACCACTATCCCAATCAGGATGTAGAAATTTTGGGGTGCCTGGGTGGCTCAGTCGTTAAGCGTCTGCCTTCGGCTCAGGTCATGGTCCCAGGGTCCTGGGATCGAGCCCCACATTGGGCTACCTGCTCAGCGGGAAGCCTAATTCTCCCTCTCCCACTCCCCCTGCTTGTGTTCCCTCTCTCGCTGTGTCTCTCTCTGTCAAATAAATAAATAAAATCTTAAAAAAAAAAAAAAGAAATTTACATCATCCCAGAAAATTCCCTCATGCTGATTTATACTCCATCCCCTCTCATTTACTTCTAGTTATACAAGCATCAGGGCTGTGGTGTCTAGTTGTGCAGGATGTATATCGCCCACCTTTAGGGGGTGCCATTCCTAGCAGATTCCCTGCAGATGTACCTCCTGGGGTTGTCTCATGCACAGTCTGTGGGGCTATGTACTGCAGCTCTGCAAATGGCTCTTGTACACACGCTTACAAAATACTCAAATAGTACAGACTGAATAAAAGCCCCCTTGGTCCACTCCCTTTTCTACTGAAATTGCAGTTATCAGTTTGTTGTTATCCTTCCAGACCTTTGCATTTTCATCTATGTATAGCTAATACTGAAAAAAGACAGAATTTCCCTCCACCCCTAAGTTATTAACATGATACTGTACATTGTTCTGCAACATTTTTTCCCCCCTAGCAAAATGTCTGAGATCTTTCCATGTTGGAACATAGGTATCTACCTGATTTTTCTTGACTCCTACATGATCTCTTATGTGGTATGTGTATTGTACTATAGTTTATTTAACCGTTTCCTCATTAAGGGCCATTTAAGCTCTTTGCTGTTTCAGACATTGCTGCAGTGAATGAAAGAAGTAGAATTGCAAAGGGGGTGCACATTTTAAATTTTAATTCAGGGAGATTAACCATGGAACTTGATCTGGTTCATTTTTTTTTTTTTTTAATACTAGGTAATGTTCAATTGTGTAGACTTAAATCACCTTTTTCATTCTTCATTCACTGAGGGACAGACAGTTGTGTTACTTTAGATGCTAATTCTTTGATGGATATATGTGTTGCAGATGCATCCTGCTAGTTGAGGCTTGCCTTTCCCTTGGTTAGCAGTGTCTTTGTATGCAAGTTTAAAATTTTAATGTGTATTTATGAAAAAATTTCCCTTAAAAAAAAGGTTGTGTTGAGTATAGTTTTTTGCTTTTGTTTCTGTTTTAAAGATTTATTTGTTTAAGAGAGAGAAAGCAAGCAGGAGCTGGGGCAGAGGGAGAGGGAGATGGACAAGGACAAGCTGACTCCCCGCTGAGCAGGTAGCCTGACATGGGACTCAGTGCCAGGATCCCAAGATCATGTCCTGAGCCGAAGTCAGATGCTTAACCAACTGAGCCAACCAGGTGCCCCTGTGTGTGTCTGGTTCAAGTAAATTTTCTCTACCCCAGCGTATGAATGATGTATTTCTGTATTTTCTTCCAAAATGAAAAAAGGGGTGCTTGGCTGGCTCAGTTGAAAGAGTGTGCCACTCTTGATCTGGGGTTGTGAGTTTGAGTACCGCATTGGGTGTAGATATGGCTTAAATAAATAAAACTTAAAAAATTTTAAATTAAAAAATGTTTTGCTTTCTTTTTTTTTTTTTTTTTAAGATTTTATTTATTTGACAGTGAGAGATACAACGAGAGAGGGAACACAAGCAGGGGGAGTGGGAGAGGAAGAAGCAGGCTTCCCAAGGAGCAGGGAGCCCAGTGTGGGGGCTTGATCCCAGGACTCCGGGATCATGACCTGAGCTGAAGGCAGACGCTTAATGACTGAGCCACCCAGGCGCCCCCCAAAAAGTTTTGCTTTCCATGTGGAATTTCGATGTGGTGTAATGAAGAGAGACTTTTTTCCCCCCCAATTCGATAATGAAGAGGACTTTTTTTTCCACTTCAGATAACCAGTTTTTCAGCACCTTTTCTCATTTTTTTCAATTGTAAAATATACATGAAATACAGTTGACCATTTTAGCCATTTGTAAGTGTACATTTGTGGTATTAAGTACCTTCATATTGTTGTGTAACCATCACCACTGTCTATCTCCAGAACTTTTTCATCTTCCCCACCTGAAACTCTGTACCCACTAAACACCAATTCCTTATTTTCACCTCTCTTCAGCCCCTGGCAACCACCATTCTGCTTTCTGTCTCTATGAATGTGACTACTCCAGGTACCTCATATAAGTGGAATCATACAATATTTGTCCTTTTGTCTGGCTATTTCACTTAGCATGTCTTTGGAGTTCATTTATATTGTAGCATGTGTCGGGATTTCCTTTCTTTTTTAAGGCTAAATACTCTTCCATTTTATGTATATACACATTTGTTTATTTATTCATCTATCAGTGGACACAGATTGTTTCTACCTTTTGCCTATTGTGAATAATGCTGTTATGAATATGGTGTTCAAGTCCCTGTTTTCAGTTCTTTTGTGTATATACACAGAAGTGGACCTATCCATGATATTTTTTTTTTAAAGGTTTTTGTTTATTTATTTCAGAGAGAGAGAGAGCACAAGCAGGGGGAGCAGGAGAGGGAGAAGCAGACTCCCCACCGAGCAGGGAGCCCGGGATCATGACCCAAGCCGAAGGCAGACGCCCAACCCACTGAACCACCCAGGCGCCCCTGTCCATGATATTTAAAAAAAAATTATGTACATGACTGAATATGACCAAAATGGGTAGATAGTAGAGAGTATATACCCCTTCTTCTCCACCTGCAGTTTCTCCTGTTATTAACATCTTGTTTTAGTGTAGTACCTTTGTTATAACTGATGAATCAATGTTGATACATTATTATTAATTTAAGTTCATAGTATCTATTAGGCTTCTCTTTGTGTCCTTTGTGTTTTGTGGATTTTGACAAATGCAAAGTGTCATGCATCATTAATGTCAGCACATGACATTTCATGTAATGTTATTGCACTATTGTCAGAATAATTTCATTGCCCTGAAAATCCCGTGTTCCATCTACGCATTCCTTCCTCCCTCCTCCTGAGCTCCTGATAACTACTGATTATTTTACTGTGTCTATAGTTTTGCCTTTTCCAGAATGATATATGGTTGGAAATCATACAGTATTGTAGTCTTTCAGACTGTTCTCTTTCACTTAGCAATATGCATTTAAAGTTCCTCTATGTCTTTTCTTGGCTTGATTGTTTGTTTGTTTGTTTCTTCTTTTAAATTCTAGTTAACATACAGTTCAATATTGGGTTCAGGAGTTCAGTGGTTCATCACTTACATAGAGCACCCAGTGCTCATCATGGCAAGTGCCCTCCCTAATACCCATGCCACCTCTTTCCCATCCCCCACACACCTCCCTCCATCAACCCTCAGTTTGTTCTCTGTAGTTAAGAGTATCTCATGATTTGTTTCCCTCTCTCTCTTTTCCCCGCCCCCCCGTATGTTCATCCATTTTGTTTCTTAAATTCCACATGAGTGAAATCATTTGGTACTTGTCTTTCTCTGATTTATTTTGCTTAGCATAATACACTCTAACTCCATCCATGTCATTGCAAATGGCAAGATTTCATTCTTTTTGATGGTTGAGTGGTATTCCAATATATATACCACATCTTTATCCATTCATCAGTCGATGGACATTTGGGCTCTTTCCATAGTTTGGCTATTATTGATAATGCTGCTGTAAACATCGGGGTAACTTATTTCTTTTTATTGTTAAATAAATTGTTAAATAAATAATATTTATTTAACTGGTATTCCAGTACCAGTTTGTTTATCCATTCACCTATTGAAGGACATCTTGGTTACTTCCAGTTTTGGGAAATTATGAGTGAAATGTCTAAATATTCATGTTCAGGTTTTTGTTTGGATACAGGTTTTCACCTCTTTTCAGTAAATACATAGGAGCATTTTTGGCTGGATTGCATGGTAAGAGTTTAGCTTTATAAGAAACTGCCTAACTGCCTTCCGAAGTGGCTGTACAATTTTGCATTCCCATTAAGTAAGAAATGTATATCCTTGCACCCTAAATGTACTTAAAAAATAAGTCTTTGTCAGACTGTTCTCTAAAATTAAACTTCATCTGGAATGAATTCTTATTCTAATTGTTGCTTTTGTTGGCCATCTTAGCATTATATTTCTTTATGTCTTTTGAAGTTTTGTTTACAGACTCATTCGAGTGTTGAGTGCTTTTGATTTTGTTTTCCTTATTTCTGTGCTCACCCTTCTCTGTGAGATATTTCAGGTGTTCCCATTGACTTTTTGGACAATAGTCAAGAAGTCAGGTATAATAATGGTGGGTCAGGGGGTCCTACTCTTTGAGATAATTGGGTCTATTTTAGATCGATTCACAGAGTATGTGAATGTCTTGGTTCGGTTCCTGGTCATGAGGCTGTGTTTTTATCTTCCCGCTTTTCTAGGCCTAAAGCATTACATAAACCATAGCTCTAGGCAGAGACTGGCAGCAGTATTTTGTAGCTTCCGTTCAGCTCCAGCTTCATCCTTGGCTTTAAGCGGTGAGTCTGGTTCAGATGTCTCCTGTTTCTCCACCTCCTTTATTTTGTCACTGTCACCCTGCAGAAGGTACGCACCTGCTTCTGGACTCAGCGTCTAGCAAGCCTGTAGCTTCAGTCCTGCTTACATTTTTGTGTATCTGTTTTGTTTCTGATCCAAATGGAGTTTTATCTTGTTTTTGAGCCTGCCTAAGTCATTAAAAAGAAAAAAAAAATATATATATATATATATTTATTTATTTTTTATTTTATTTTATTTTTTAAAGATTTATTTATTTATTTGAGAGAGCGAGAATGAGAGAGAGAGAGAGAGTACATGAGAGGGGGGAGGGTTAGAGGGAGAAGCAGGCTCCTCGCCGAGCAGGGAGCCCGATGCGGGACTCGATCCTGGGACTCCAGGATCATGACCTGAGCCGAAGGCAGTCGCTTAACCAACTGAGCCACCCAGGCGCCCCTATATATTTATTTTTAAGATTTTATTTTTAAGTCATCTCTATACCCAATGTGGAGCTTGAACCTAACAATCCTGAGATCAAGAGTCACATGCTCTAGCGACTGAGCCAGCCAGGCACCCCAAGTTATTTAAAAATATATTTAAAAAATATTTTATCTGTTGCTGTGTATTTGGAGTGGAGGGGATGCATCAAAGTGTTTACTTACTGGGCTACTTTGATTAGAAGATGTAACTGACCAGGCTTCTTTCTAATCTCCACACCACTTATTTTGTTGTTTCCGTTATTGCAATGCCTAGACCCTCCAGTACAAAAGTTGAATAGCAGTGATGATAATGGGCATTTTTATCTTTTTCCTGAATGAGAATGCTTCCGGTGTTTCACTATTAGATATGAATCTTACTGAAAGTTTCTGGTAGATTTCTTTTGTCAGTTTATGGAAGTTTTCATCTGTTCTTGGTTTGTATTATTTTTTTGTTTTATTTATTTAAGTAATCTCTGCACCCCCGTGGGGCTTGAACTCACAACCCCAAGATCAAGAGTTGTATGTTTCTTGACCGAGCCAGCCAGGCGTCCTGGCTTGTGTGTGTGTTTTTTTTTTTTTTTTTTTAAGCTTTTATTTATTTATTTGAGAGAGAGAGTGAGCGAGAGAGAGAGAGCACATGAGCAGGGGCAGAAGCAGACTCCCCACTGAGCAGGGAGCCTGATGCGGGGCTCCATCCCAGGACCCTGGGATCATGACCTGAGCCGAAGGCAGACACTTAACCAACTAAGCCACCCAGGCGCCCCTGGTTTATATTTTTATTGGGTGTTGAATTTTTTTTTTTTTGGCATTTGTTGAAATTATCATTGTTTTCTCTTTAATATGTTAAGAGCAGGACAGACAACTTTTTGAGTTGCAGATAACTGAGAGAAACATATATTGTATATGATTTACTTGATAATGCATTTTTTAACAAAAAATGAATCTTTAGAAAACTCAACTTTGATCTTGAATTTTTGTGTATTAACATTATAAATAAGCTAATACAGAACTAAAATGCTATAATAGGTCTGGGCTAAATATTCTTGTAACTAAGCTTCACTATAATAAAATAGTCCTCAGTTAAAACAATTTTTGGGGGGCACCTGGGTGGCTCAGTTGTTAAGTGTCTGCCTTCGGCTCAGGTCATGATCCCAGGGTTCTGGGATCGAGCCCCGCGTCAGGCTCCCTGCTCCGTGGGAAGCCTGCTTCTCGCTCTCCCACTCCCCCTGCTTGTGTTCCCTCTCTCGCTGCATCTCTCTCTGTCAAATAAATAAATAAAATTTTTTAAAAACAACAACAACAATTTTTTGGGTAACTTCTGGGACTCTTCAAGGATTTGTTCAGCCCCTAACCATTCCCACTTCTTCCTGGCTTCTTTTTGTAGACTCTTTACTCCCTCCTTTTAACTTTTCTCTCTGCTCTGTCTCCTCTTGCCAGAGAGAGACTTTCTTCTGTGAGTAATAATATTATTTATTGTGAGGCTATAGTGTATCAGGTGCTTTTCATAGATAAGGACTATTCTTTAATCTTTATAAGTTTGGAAGCTAGGTATGATATCTCGAGTATATGGGTGAGGAAACTGAGCTCAGAGAAGTTAAAACTTCTTTAGGGGGCCATACAGCTAATCAGTGACCCTGCTAGTATTTGAACCCCGGGGCAGACTTCAGAGTCCTTTCTACATGCTGTCTTTAAAGAAGACTGTCGTTCCAGTTCAATTTGAGTTTTGTGTTTTGGCTTACCGACGTGATTCCTGAGCATGGTGATAGGACCACTTTGTGTCTCCAGTATGTTTTCCTTAAGAGACTTTTTCTTTTTTTTTTTTTTTCAAGATTTTATTTATTTATTTATTTGACAGAGAGAGAGACAGCAAGAGAGGGAACACAAGCAGAGGGAGTGGGAGAGGGAGAAGCAGACTCCCCGTTGAGCAGGGAGCCGGACGTGGGGCTCGATCCTGGGACCCTGGGATCATGACCTGAGCTGAAGGCAGACGCTTAACGACTGAGCCACCCAGGTACCCCGAGACTTTTTCTTTCTTTCTTTCTTTTTTTTTTTTTTAAAGATTTATTTATTTATTTATTTGAGAGAGAGAGAGAGAGAGAGAGAGAGAGAAACAGCATGAGAGGGGAGAGGGTCAGAGGGAGAAGCAGGCTCCCCGCTGAGCCGGGATTCCCGATGTGGGACTCGATCCCAGGACTCCGGGATTATGACCTGAGCCGAAGGCAGTCGCTTAACCAACTGAGCCACCCAGGCGCCCCTCTTTTCTTTTTTTTTTAAAGATTTTATTTATTTATTTGACAGAGAGAGACATAGCGAGAGAGGGAACACAAGCAGGGGGAGTGGGAGAGGGAGAAGCACTCCCCGCCAAGCAGGGAGCCCGATGCGGGGCTCGATCCCAGGACCCTGGGATCATGACCTGAGCCGAAGGCAGATGCTTAACAACTGAGCCACCCAGGTGCCCCTGGCGCCCTAATATTTCTATACCTTTAAATAAATCAGAAGAATTGTAAGTTAGGAAAGAGTCTTGCCTATAGGATTCTAGTCTATGCATCATCCAAGAGGGTAGTTACACAATAACATCAATAATAATGATAATAATATTAGGAGTTAATATTTATTAGGCTCTTATTTTGTGCCAGGCATTGTGCTAAATGCTTTACATAATTTATTAATAGTTACCACAGCCCTATGAGGTTATTATATTAGCTATTCAGAGCTCTTTGTAGTAGTGGAGTGAAGTTTTAAATATTTTTTTATTGGAACCTAGAGAACTTTTTCAGATTTGTAAAAAAGAAAATCTTAGGGTTTCACAAACATTTACTTTCCCTGGCTTTTTTTTTTTTTTTTTTTAATCTAAAGGAGAAGAGAAAAGAAGAAGTGGTAGAGGAAGGATAGTTGAGAATTTTCCTGAAATAAGTAAGGAAGTTAGTTCTCTTTCAGGGAAGTTTGACTAGTTACACTAAGTACTGATTAGTGACAATCTCTCTTATCTCTGACTTCTTTTTTTTTTAATTTTTTAAAAGATTTTATTTATTTATTTGACAGAGAAAGAGACAGGGAGACAGGGAACACAAGCAGGGGAGTGGGAGAGGGAGAAGCAGGGAGCCTGATGCGGGGCTCAATTCCAGGACCCTGGGATCATGAGTGGAAGGCAGACTCTTATCGACTGAGCTACCCAGGCACCCCCTTTTTTTTTTTTTTAAGATTTTATTTATTTGTTTGACACAGAGAGAGAGACCACGAGAGAGGGAATACAAGCAGTGGGAGACGGAGAAGCAGGCTTCCTGAGGGGCAGGGAGCCTGACGTGGGGCTCGATCCCAAGACCCTGGGATCATGACCTGGGCAGAAGGCAGACACTCAATGACTGAGCCACCCAGGCGCCCCTTATCTCTGACTTCTTAAATAAATGGGCATCCAGAGAAAAACTGATAGGAGTTTTGCTGGGAGACAGTGAATTTGCTCAAGAAGTTTTATTACATGGATGCTTTGAAGTAACTGAGAGCTGGAAGGGTTAAGACATTAATAAAAAGATTCAAGGGAGATGAAGGATATTTAACACATAGGTGTAATACAGAGATAATTCTGGAAACATTTCTAGAGCCTGTTCTCTTTCCAATAGTCTTTTCCTTTAGTCTTTCCTGCTTGCAGACTTAGTCCAACTCTGGAGCATATTGCTTTCTAGATAGGACTAACAAGGGTCCAGACGTTTGTTGCACTAGTCTCCAGACTTCATTTAACTGCAACATGAAGTCTAAACCAGCACCACGTCTTGTGGACCTGTATTTTCCTCACTCCTCATGTTTGCCCTGGAGGGGGCGATGTGGTGCAGCAGAAGGAGAGTAGGCTTTAGAGTCAAATGGGTTGGTTGCCTAACTCCACGAATTACCAACTTTGTAACCTTAGGCCAAGTTAACTTACCACATAGGCTCTAAATTTCCTCATCTAATTCTGCCACCCATGTTACTCATTTGTTCCTCAAACCTAGCACAGTCCCATTTTCTCATTCTAGGGTTTTTTTTTTTTAATTTTTAATTAAAAACAATGTTTTTTTTAAAGAGCAGTGTTTTCTAGAGTGGGAGATGCATGCAAAATGATCCTGTAGGTAGGGTATAACAAAATATGGGCAATTAACTTTTACTAATATTTTGTCCATAGGTTGACACTTTAGTCCATCTCTATGTCTGGTGATACACATCGGGTTTGGTAAGCTAAGTAACCTGAGGGGGGATACTGGGGACACCACAGCCTGGAGGGGCCCGTCATGTGAGCCTCCTTACTTGTTGGCTTACATTCTGTTTGGACATATTAAAGTTCATCTCTGCCTGGCTTAGTGGTCTTTCAGATCATATTATCTGATTTCAGTTAGATGAACCTTGTTAAATAGACAAAGGCCTTAAAGGATTCCTGCAAAGAAATTGCAGGTTGAAGTTTCAGATTCAGCTGAAGATTGAAGTAATAATGCAAGGACACAGGAACAACAAGAAAAACACAGAGATGATACTTTTATTTATATTATAAGCTTGTCAGTCTAATGCAAAGTATAAAATAATAATGATCTAAGTGGATTGAAGAGGAATCTGTAAAAAACTGTTAAATATTATTTGATATATGGGTTTCTATGCACTGTTGAGTATATTGGATCTTAAGATACTAATGATAGTATGAGGCTACTGTTATCAGTTGAGATATTTTAAAACTAAGCATTTGGTATATGAAGACAAACTTACTGAAAATTTTCAGTGATGATTATAGTCATGAGCTAATTAATCTAGTACATTAAAAATTATTAAGTTAGTGATACGTTTTTAGAAGATTCTTTGGAGATTTTTTACTTTAGGGGTAAAAGATAAAAAGCCATAAACCTTTGCTCTCCCTGTTTTGGTAAAAGTGGCTGAAATGCCATATAGACAAATTAATAACTTTAGTTTGGTGACTAAAATGCATTCTTTGTTGGGATACTCATAGAAGACATTGCTAAAGATTGAAGTAATAAATATTATATCAAATTTGGAGTTTGCGAGAGTTTGTGTACATTTGGATAAAAATACAGAGCTTATGGTATTTGATATACTCCATTTCAATATTAAAACATATGGAGTCCTGCCTCCCCAACCCCCCACCCTCTAAAGAAAAGATTTATCAGAGAATATACTCCAAGTAAATGACTTAACATTTTATTACGAGATAGGACCTATAAAGTGTAAAGAATAATACAGGGTGCCCAGAACCCAGTCTAATAAATAAAACATAGCTAAATAGAGTTGGTGTCCTTCTGCAGCCACATCATTCTGCTGAACTTGGTGATGCATGCTTCATGTGCACTTGGAAAGAATTTGTATTTTGCCATTATCGGGTGGGACTTTCAATAAGTATCAATTAGATCTAGTTGGCTGATGGTGTTTTTCAGTCCTTCATATTCATCTTGACTTTCTACTTGTATTGATCATAGAGGAGAATTGAAGTCTCCAAGTGGAAGTGTGGATTTGTCCATGTCTTCTTTCAGTTCTATCGGTTTTTGCTTAGTGTATTTTGAGGCACTGTGGTTAGGTATGTAGACATTTAGGATTGTTATGTCTTCTCAGGGAATTCTATATGTTATAGGTCAACAATACAATGTTATAGATATTGTTTTATGCAGTTGCTTTTTATTTTGAAGATTTTATTAATTTAATTAATTTAATAAATTAGTTTATTTATTAGAGAGAGAGTGCCATGTGAGTGCAAGCCAAGCGAGGGGGTGGGGAGGGTCAAAGAGGGATGGAGAGGGATAAGCAGACTCCACGCTGAGGGTGGAGCCACATTGGGGGGGGGGCCACTCTGTCCTACAACCCTGAGATCATGACCTGAGCTAAAATCAAGAGTTGGATGCTCGTCGACTGAGCTACCCAGCCTCCCCTAAAGATTTTATTTTTAAGTAATCTCTGTGCCCATCGTGGGGCTTAAACTCACAACCCCAAGATCAAGAGTCGCATGCTCCACTGACTGAGCCAGCCAGCCAGGCACCCGTATGCAATTGCTTTTAATTTTTTTTTTTTAAGATTTTGTTTATTTATTTGACAGAGAGAGACAGGTAGAGAGGGAACACAAGCAGGGGGAGTGGGAGAGGGAGAAGAGGCCTCCCGCGGAGCAGGGAGCCCGATGCGGGCAGATCCCAGGACTCTTAACGACTGAGCCACCCAGGCGCCCCTGCAATTGCTTTTTAAATCAGTTAAGAGAATAAAGGAAAAGAAATATGTAACTGTTCTGTCTTTAAAAAAAAAACTTTTTAGGAACAGTTTTAGATTTACTGACAAATTAAACAGTAATAGGGAGTACCCGGATGTACCTCTTGCCTGTTCCTTCTCTTATTAACATCTTACATTAGTGTGGTTCATTTGTTACAATTAATGAACTAGTGATGATGTGTTATTATTAACTAAAGTCCATGTTTTATTCAGATTTCTGTAGTGTTTCCTCATGACATTTTTCTGTTCCAGAATCCCGTCCAGGATACCACATTATAATTAGTTGCCACGTCTCCTTAGACTTCTCTCAGCTTTGTCAGTTTCTTAGGCTTTTCTCATCAAGTTTTTGATAAAACTTGATAGATTTGAAGAGTGCTGGTTAGGTAGTTTGTATATTTTCCCTCAATTGAGATTTGCCTACTGTTTTTCTCATGGTTAGACTGGGTTTATGGGTTTTGGGGCAGAAGACCCTAGAAGTAAAATGCCATTTTCATCACATCATGTCAGGGGTACATCCTGTCTACATAATTAGTCACTGTTGACCTCGATCACCTGGCTGAGTTCGTGTTTGTCAGATTTCTCCACTGCCAGGGTATTTGTCCCTCTCCCTTTTCCTCTTTGGAAGGAAGTCACTGAGTGCAGCTCACACTTAAGGAGTGGGGAGTTATGCTCCACTTTCTTTAGGGCAAAGTATCTACATAAATAATCTGGAATTCTGCTGCCTAGGATATTTGTCAATTCTTCATTTGTTAATTTATTCACTCATTTATATTAGTATCAACTTAAGGATATTTAATACTATTTAATGTTGTTGCTGAAATTGTTCCAACTTTGGCCATTGAGAGCTTTCAGTTGGCTTCTGTATTCTTTTGATACACTCCTGTCATATGTTTTTTTTCCCCTCCCAGAACTTCTTTTCTTTTTTTTTTTTTTTAAAGATTTTATTTATTTATTTGACAGAGAGAGAGATAGCGAGAGCAGGAACACAAGCAGGGGGAGTGGGGGAGCGAGAAGCAGGCTTCCTGCTGAGCAGGGAGCCCGATGTGGGACTCGATCCCAGGACCCTGGGATCATGACCTGAGCCGAAGGCAGACGCTTAACGACTGAGCCACCCAGGTGCTCTATTTTCTTTTTTTAAAAGATTTTATTTATTTATTTGACAGAGAGATATAGAGAGAGTGCAAGTAGGCAGAGCGGCCGGCAGAGGGAGAGGGAGAAGCAGGCTCCCCACCAAGCAGGGAGCCCGATGCGGGTCCCGATCCCAGGACCCCGGGATCATGACCTGAGCCAAAGGCAGCCGCTTAATGACTGAGCCACCCAGGCGCCCCTAAATTTTCAACTCAACTAGCATCTAGTGGTGCTATTGCTATATCACATGGTAATAAGACTATGATTAGCTTTGTAGAGACTGCCAACCTGTCTTCCAACGTGACTGTGCATTATCACGCAATGGATGAGAGTTCCTGTTGCTCTACATTCTTGTCAGCATTTGGTATTGTCATTTTTTTTTTAAATTTTAGCCATTGTAGCAGGCATATAGTAGTATCTCATCGTGTTTTAATTTGTAATATCCTAATGACAATGATATTGAACATTTTTTCATGTACTTATTTTTCATTTATGTCTTCTTTGGTGAGGTATCCAGATCTTTTGATCATTTTTTAATTGGGCTCTTTTCTTTTTTTAAAAGATTTATTTATTTATTTGGATGGGGTTAAGGGCAGAGGGACAGGAAGAGAGACTCTGCACTGAACATGGAGCCTGATGCAAGGCTTGATCTCACTACACTGAGATCAGGACCTGAGCTGAAACCAAGAGTCAGATGCTTAATGGACTGTGCCACCCAGGCACCCGCTTTTTTAAAAAAAGATTTATTTATTTTAGGGGGTAGGGGCAGAGAGAGAGGGAGAGGGAGGGAGCTCTTTTCTTATTGTTGAGTTTTAAGAGTTCTTTTCATACTTTGAATACAAGTCCTTTATCAGATATGTTCTGAAAACATTTCTTTCATATTAGGGCTATTCTTTTCATTATCTTAGCAGGTGTTTTTTGTTTTTTGTTTTCTTTTTTCCTTTTTTTAAATCTTAGTTTCTTTTGCACTGTGGTTAATTTTGATAAGATCCAGCTTATAAGTTTTTTCTTTCATGGATTGTGCTTTTGGGGTGTTGTATCTAAAAACTCATTTATTCCATTTGACTTTGGGCTTAAGACATTAAACAGCCTCTTTTAGGGGCTTATGGTTCTAACTCTATTTGATTGAAGAAACTGCTTACATTCTTATAGCTAGGATGCTGTTTTTTTTTTTTCATATTTTATAGACTAAGGCTGTGCTCTTTTTTTTTAAATTTAAATTATTAGTTTTTCTTTAAAGACATTTATTGTTGCATTGTTCAAAGTAGTAGATAATTGGAAATAATTGCCAACAATCAAGGCTTGGATAAGGAATTGTGATAAAATTCTGTTTTGCCATTCAAAATTAGGTTTTTGAAGAGTGCTCAATGGCATGGAAAGATGCTCAGATATATTGTTAAATTCCTCCCCCCCAGCTTTATTGAGGTGTAATTGACAAATAAAATTGTGTGTATATATATATATATATATAAAGTGTACAACGTGATGATTATATAGATATATATCAAATGTCATAAGGTGTATATATACATATATATACACCTTATGAGATGATTACCACAACTGAGTTAATTAACACATCTGTCACTTCATGGTTACCTTTTTTTGTGGTGGTTTAAATTCTCTCTTATCAAATTTCAAGTATACAATACAGTACAGTATTATCAACTGTACTTACCATGGTGTATATTTGATCCCCAGAACTCATTCATCTAATAACTGAAAGTTTGTATCCTTTGATCACTGTCTTCTCATTTCCCCCACCTCCCAGCCCCTGGAAACTACCATTCTACTCTGCTTTTGTAGTGAACTTGCCTTTTTTTTGTATTACTAGATTCCACATATGAATGAGTTCATGGCATTTGGGTATTTTTCTTTCTCTGACTTAGTTGGGTGGAATGAAGCTCCTGAGTAGGGTGATTAGGATCTGTGAAGATTGAATGTGTTGGCATAAATACACCTAGTGGATTTCTTTGTATGTCTACAGGATGAACTACAGGAAGATGTGGGTGCAGAGTCTGAGACCACGGTGTCATAGAATTGTATTTGTGGGGGTGCGCTGGGTGGCTCAGCTCAGGTCATGATCCCAGGGTCCTGGGATGGAGTCCTGCATTGGGCTCCCTGCTCAGTGGGGAGCCTGCTTCTCCCTCTGCCTGCTGCTTCCACTGCTTGTGCTCTCTGTCAAATAAATAAATAAAATCTTAAAAAAAAAAGAATTGTATTTATGCATTCATGTGGACAAAGATTTTGGCAGTCAAAATGGGAAAAAAGGGTGGATACAAGTGATCATGAGGAAGGAAATGGCAGTGTTTGAAATCAGAGTTAGTATGTGAAGGGAATGATACAGAGGTGTTGGTTACCTCTTGATCATGAGGCTAAGAAAAGGCAAAGTGCCAGGAATGCGAGTGGAAGGAAGTAAAGAAATGTACTTGGGTTCATGTAAGTGTTGATTTTCAATGTTATATCAGAAGGACAAGGACATACAATCAGGTATGGCAGTAGGATTAGATATTTGTTGAGTGTGGAACTATTAAAATCATAACTACAAAGCTTTAGTTATTAGTATCCATAGAGCACTGGATGGATTCACCTATCATTAAGGTCTAGGGAAGTCATTTATAGTAATCTTAGTTTATATGTAACCTGTAAATTTGGATTTTATGTAATCTGAATTGTAGACTTGGTTGAAGTGAAAAGACTTAATGTTTTAGTTTGAGTTCCCCCAGAAGCTGACTCAGACATGGATTTGAGTGCAAGTATTTTGTTTTGAAGATTATCCCAGGAAATCCTAGTAGGGGACCATGAAGTGAGATAGGGAAGGGAAGTTTAGCAAATAAAGGATTTGTTTCAAGCAAGTTACCACTGTGAGTAACTGGAGCTTATTCCTGCTGGGGAACTCTAGGAGCCGGTATAAAGCATGTCCTCAGAGTTCAACCTCTTGAAAGGGCAAGGTAGGTGGAGTATCTACCAATCATTGGTTAGGACTGTTTCCAGAGGATGGTAAATCTATAGTATTTCAGGCTTGGCATGCAGGGAACAAAATGGACTTCAGAAGTCAGAGAAAGCCATCAGTTTTTGTTTGTGTTTTGTTTCTTTTTTTTTTTTTTAAGATTTTATTTTATCTTATTATTTTCTAAGTTGGCTCCATGCTCAGTGTGAAGTCCAACATGGAGCCTGAACTCATGACCCTGAGATCAAGACCAGAGCTGAGATCAAGAGTCCGACACTCAACCGACTGAGCCACCTAGGTGCCCCTTGAAGATTTTATTTTTAAGTAATCTCTACACCCAGTGTGGGGCTCAAACCCACAGTTAAAGAGTCATGTGCTCTACTTACTGAGCCAGGCAGGTGCTCCCTGTTTTGTTTTGTTTTTAAAGCAGATGCTGTCTGTCCAGTGGAGACAGAATTGGCAAAGATTAGGAGATATGGGCAGGGGAGCCCTCTTTTGCCTCTTTTCTTTATACTCTGCCATGCGGTTCTAGCATCTTCAATTCATTTTCTATAGGTCATCAATCCTCCTCACCCCGAGGCTTAAATGAGCCAATCCAGCTGCACATTAGCACTGGCTCTAGGTGTCCTTTCTGGAAGATTAAATCCTGGGTCATGGGGGAGTGCCCCTACATCAACAGTTCTCCTCACCAACCTTACACTTGGTCCCCAAGTTCATTCCCAGGTATGTCCTCCCAGGTCCCACCAGTGCATTTCATCAGGTCCAATAGCTGTTTTGGGAATCACCCCTTTCCATCCCAAGTAAGGACAGTACCTCCCTATTTCCATGATGCCGAGACTTGACCTTAGTTATTAGCCTGGAATTAGTGAAAGAGGTAGGGACAGATCTTGAGAAGGGTCAGCATCTTTTGAGGCATGCATCTCAGATGAGGCCTTTTCATGGTCTTTGCAGAGGCAGAGGAGATTGCCATCTTGTAGCAAGAGCAAGAGAGCCACTTCTTCTGGCCCAGAGGGTTCAGGAGAATCTTGACTGAACTGTGAATTCAGTCTTTTAAATAATTTACCTACTTTCATAATCAGAATTTGGGCCTGATTTTTAGCACAATCTGCCTTCTAGTTGTAGGGACTCAGAATTCCTTAAAATGCTGCTATGAGGTCTTCTGGCTGTCATACCATGCTTTGAGTTGATACTTAGATGATTTAGGCTTTGACATTTTCTTTCTTCTGTGTATCAATGCTACGTAACAAAAACTCAACCAATTTAATTGTCTTTAAAATTCTTGATGCCCCTATATTTCTCAAATGCTAAAGCTATCACATAACCCAGTCATCTTTACCTGTATCTCATCCTAGCTCCACCACATCAAGTGTCTTATTAGTAATATTGAAGCAACAGCCCACCAGGGGTTCTCATCAAGCCACTTATTACCACTTATTACCAGCACTGGGAACCTTGTCATTTGGTTGGTGAGTGATCCACTTAACAGAATCCATCTGGAAGACCTGTTATACCAGGATCAAATCTGTCTTATTCTGGGTTACCCTAGAAGCAAATGCTGGTGTAAAGACAAGTGCAAGTTTGTTCTTGTTTTCTTTTGTGGGGGGTTGTTTGTTTGTTTGTTTTTAAAGGTGATCCTAGGAGATACCAGTAGAGTGGAGAAGTGAGACAGAGAAGAGAAAGTAGCTAGTAAAGGCTTTCCTATCAGGCACTGTGGGTAAGCAAACTTAATTCCAATGAGGAACTCTGGAGGCCAGTGGAAAACATTGCCTTTTGTTGGGTAAAGGAGCTGCAGTATTTATATATTAACTTCCATCAGTGGGAGGGTTCCTCTAGGGATGTTAATCCCCTGGTGCTTCTAGACTGCCCTGCAAATGTCAAGGCTGCCTTCAGTGGCCAGAAAAAGCCCTCAGGCAAAGAAATGCAGATGCTGGCCACTAGAAGCTGATCAGGGTGATGGAATAAAGGCAGGATATCAACTGGGTCTTCTATACTCTTTTTTTTTTTTTTTAAAGATTTTATTTATTTTTTTTTAGGGAGCGAGCGAGAGAGAAACAGCATGAGAGGGGAGAGGGTCAGAGAGAGAAGCAGGCTCCCCGCTGAGCCAGGAGCCCGATGTGGGACTCGATCCCAGGACCCTGGGATCATGACCTGAGCCGAAGGCAGATGCTTAACCATCTGAGCCACCCAGGTGCCCGGGTCTTCTATACTCCTAAGTCAACAAATAACGTAGGGGCGCCTGGGTGGCTCAGTCGTTGAGTGTGTCTGCCGTCGGCTCAGGTCATGATCCCAGGGTCCTGGAATCAAGTCCCGCATTGGGCTCCCTGTTCTGCGGGAAGCCTGCTTCTCCCTCTCCCACTCCCCCTACTTGTGTTCCCTCTCTCGCTGTGTCTCTCTCTGGCAAATAAATAAATAAAATCTAAAAAAAAAAGAAAAAAGAAAACAAATAATGTCAGTGTTGTAGCTACTGTTGAGTAACAAGCTTTTCTTCCACCTTAGTTTGGTTTTGACAGTTTTTTTTAAGTATATATGTATTTTAATTATTATTTTTTTTTTTTTAAGATTTTATTTATTTATTCATGAGAGATAGAGAGAGAGAGGCAGAGGCAGAGGGAGAAGCAGGCTCCCCGCGGAGCAGGGAGCCCGATGCAGGACTCAATCCCAGGACCCTGGGATCATGACCTGAGCTGAAGGCAGACGCTTAACCGACTGAGCCACCCAGGCGTCCCTATATGTATTTTAATTATAATCCTGTGTTTAACATGTGATTTGCAAATATTTTTCATCCGGTGGTTAACTTGTCTTTTCATTTCTTACCAGTTTCTTATATAGAACAAATTGTTTAATTTTGGTGATGTTCAATTTGTCTTTTTTTTTTTTTAATGGCTTGTACTGTGATGTACCAGACCATGAAGACTTTCTCCTGTGTTTTCTTCTAAAAGTTTTATACTTTTTATACTTTACATTTATCTTCCATTTCAAATTATTTTTTGTATGTGGTGTGAAGTATAGGTCAAGGTTCATCTTTTTGTCATATAGATAACCAGTTTTTCCAACACCAAGTCTGTCCTTTTTTCACTGAATTTCTTTTGCACTTAAAAAAAAAAAAAAAATCAAATGGCCTCTTCCAGTACTGTGCTGTCTTTATTACTGTGGCTTTATAGTAATTCTTAAAGTTTTCTATAATCCTGCATCTTGATTTTCCCTTATCAAAATTGTCTTGTCTATTCCCTTTGCCTGTTTATATGGAATTTAGAATTGTCTATATTTACAAAAATTTCTGCTGGAATTTTGATTAGACTGTCTGATTAGATGGTATGTCTTTTTTTTTTTTTTTTAAAGATTTTATTTATTTATTTGAGAGAGAGAATGAGAGAGAGCACATGAGAGTGGGGAGGGTCAGAGGGAGAAGCAGACTCCCTGCCGAGCAGGGAGCCCGATGCGGGACTCGATCCCGGGACTCCAGGATCATGACCTGAGCTGAAGGCAGTCGCTTAACCAACTGAGCCACCCAGGCGCCCCTAGATGGTATGTCTTTCTGTTTGTTTAGGTCTTTTAAAAATTTCATCACTGTTTTGTGATTCTAGTATACAAATCCTATACGTATTTTGTTAGTATATACCTAAGCATCTTATTTTTGTTAGAGATATTATAAATGCTGTTTTTCAAAGTATTCAATTTCTAGTTGTGCAGTGCTAGTAAACAGAACTGTGGTTGACTTTTGTGTTTTGACCTTGTGTCCTGCAACAGTGTCAGACTCACTTTTTAGTTCTAGGAGCTTTTTTTGGCTCCTAGAATTTGGAATTTCTACAAAGATCATGATGTCTGCAAAATAAGGATACTTTTATTTTTTCCTTTCCAGTCTGTTTGCCTTTTATCTTTCATCTTATTTCACTGGCTAAGACATCCCATATAATGTTTAATAGAAATAGTAAGAATAGACATCTTTGTCTTGGTCCCAGTCTCAGGGGAAAAGCATATAGTTTTCTACCATTAAGTGTGATCTTAGATGTAAGTTTTCTGTAGGTGCCCTTTATCAGGTGTAGAAAAGTTTTACTTCTAGTTTGCAGAGAGTTTATCATCAGGAATGAACCTTGTATTTTGTCAAATGCTCTTTTTGCATCTGATATAAACATGTTTTTTTTAATTAGATTATTAATATGTTGGATTATATTGATTAATTTTCAAATGTTGAATTGGCCTTGCATTCCTGGGATAAACTCCCACTGCTTCCAAGGTTTTTATATATGGCTTGATTCAATTTATAATATTTTATTGAGGATTTTGCTCATTGTTGAGGGTTTTCGTGTCTGTGTTCATGAGAGACATTTGTTTTTGTACTTTGTCTGTTTTGGGTATCAGGATATTACTGGCTTTTTAAAATGAATTGTAAGATGTTCTTTTGTGTTTTCTGGTAGCAATTGTATGAAATTGGTGTTATTTCTTCTAACATCTTTTCTATTACTGTTCTTCATTTGTAACACTTTGTAATTATTTTCCTTTCTGAAGAACTTTCCTTAGCAATTATTTTAGAGGGTGTCTGCTGACTACAAATTCTCTCAGTTTTCTTTAATTTCTGAAGGTTAGTATTCTCTCAGTGTAAAATTAAAAGCATTGCTCCACCGTCTTCTGACTTCCATAGTTTCTGATGAGAAATCTGCAGTAATTCAGGTCATCATGCCTCTCGAACAGGAGCTGGTAGGCTATGTTCTGTGGGTTGACTGACTGTTTTCAAAATAAAATTTCAACAAAGCCATACCCATTTGTCTACGTATTGTCTGTCGCTGCTTTCACGCGGCAGTGGCAATGGTGAGTAGTTGTGACAGAAACCACATGGCCTGCAAACCTAAAATATTTACTGTTTGGCCCTTTAAGAAAAAAATTGGCTGATCCCTATCATTTACCTATGGGTAAAATGTTCTTTTACGCTGACTCCTTTCAAGAATTTTTCTTTGTCTCTCAATTTGATTATGATGTGACCATCATAACAAGTTTCTTTGGCTTTAACTTGTTTGCTCAATTTCTTGAATTTGTGGTATGTCTTTCACTGAACTTGGTAAGTCTTCAGCTAGTATGTCTTCACCACATTGCCACACTCCTTTTCTCCTTATGGGATTCTGAGTACATGGTGAATGTTGGATCTTTTGTTTTTGTCTACCCAGTCCCTGAGGCTTTATTCCTTTAAAAAAAAAAAAAATCTCTCTCTTGCCTTTTTTCCCCCCCTGCTGTTCAGATTGGATAATTTCTACTTGATATATCTTAAAGTTGGCTTTCCTCTGTCATCTCCATTCTTCGGTTGAGTCCATCCAGTGAGTCCCTCTTCCCCCCAATGAGTGTATATTTCAGTTCTAACATTTCCATTTGGTTTCTTTCATATCTTTTCTTTCTCTGCTGACACTTAAGATTTTATTTCATTTTATTTTATTTTAAAGATTTTATTTCACAGAGAGAGAGCACAGCAGGGGGAGCGGCAGAGGGAGAGGGAGAAGGAGGCTTCCCGCTGAGCAGGGAGCCCGATGCAGAGCTTGATCCCAGGACCCTGGGATCATGACCTGAGCCGAAGGCAGATGCTTAAGGACTAAGCCACCCAGGCTCCCTGACACTTAAGATTTTAACTCTTGTTTCAAGAGTGTTTGTGATTGCTAATTTGAGCATTTTTATAATCGCTACTTAAAGTCTCTGTCAGGTTACAACAACATCTGTGTCATCTTGTCAGTGGCATCTGATGATTGTCATTTCCCTTGTGAATTAAGATTTTCTTGGTTGGTTGTTTGCCAAATAATTTTGTATTGTGTCTGGACATACTGAACATGATAAAACTTTGGGTCTTCCTTAAATTTTCGGAGAGTGTTGATATTTTTGTTTTAGCATTATAGTTTGGTAGACCTCCCAATGATCCAGAATATAGTTATATTAATTTTTTCAAGATTAATTTGGAAATAGGGGCGCCTGGGTGGCTCAGTTGGTTGGGTGACTGCCTTCGGCTCAGGTCATGATCCTGGAGTCCCGGGATTGAGTCCCGCATCGGGCTCCCTGCTCGGCGGGGAGTCTGCTTCTCCCTCTGACCCTCCTCCCTCTCATGCTCTCTGTCTCTCATTCTCTCTCTCAAATAAATAAAATCTTTAAAAAAAAAAAAAAGATTAATTTGGAAATAAAGGCAAAAGTTAGAAAATTGTCATGAAGAAATTAAAGCTCTCCAGGAATTCTTTTTCTTTGAAAAAAAAAGTGGTGTAGAGAAATAGCAAAAGTAGAAAAAAGCTATAACAAATGAGATATGTTATAAAGGATATTATGATATTATTTTTAATCTATGGTTAGCATTTAAAATTTGTATTACTAGGGGTGCCTGGGTGGCTCAGTCGTTAAGCATCTGCCTTCAGCTCAGGTCATGATCTCAGGGTCCTGGGATCAAGCCCCACATTGGGCTCCCTGCTCAGCGGGGAGCCTGCTTCTCCATCTTGCACTCTCCCTCCTGGTGTTCCCTCTCTGACTGTGTCTCTCTCTGTCAAATAAATAAAATCCTTAAAAAAATAAAATAAAATAAAATTTGTATTACCTAGTGAGAGACCAAGATTAGGGAGGAGGCAGTAAACTTTTAAATATCTTCCTTTCTTTGTAATTATAGGCTACTGGTACCAACTCTTTTTTTTTTGTTTTTGTTTTTAAAGATTTTAATTTATTTATGAGAGAGAGGGCACAAGCAGGGGGGAGGAGCAGAGGGAGAAGAAGAAGCAGGCTCCCTGCTGAGCAGGGAGCCCCATGTGGGGCTTGATCCCAGAACCCTGAGATCATGACCTGAGCTGAAGGCAGATGCTTAATCAACTGAGCCACCCAGGCGCCCTGCAAGTCTTGTTTTTTTTCTCTAGGACCTAGATTTCATTATATTTTTGCTGTTTCTAGTTGCTTTGTCTTTTGGCTTTCTTCCTGTTTAAAATTTTTTTCTCTTGGGGGTGAATTGTTAAGTAACCATCATGTGTGTTAAGCCTACTTGGTAATACATCAATGATTTAGGAAAGGATTGGTCTTAATTATCAAAATATTAGGTGTAGAATGTTAAGGAATGCATTTACATTTTAAATTTTCTTTAGGATATATTTAAAACTAAACTTGCCAGGCCCCTTGTTTTAATGGATATGTAATTTTTGTGCAGTTACCATTTAATTTGTGATTCTAATACATTTGAGACTGTGCTATATAAATCACTCCATGATTTACAACAGTTTAATCTCCTTAGGGAAATTGTTTGGCTTATGCTCTTTGTCTAGATATTTTTTCTTCACAGAATAAGGCAAAATTCAGCTGCACTTATCACAGATTTTGCATCAGTAGGGTCTGTGCAATGGGCTTATTGGTTTTTTAGCTTTTTGGGTGTGGAGATTTGACAGTATGCATCTAAAAGCAATGATTATGTAAGATGTTTAGTGAAAGGGTGGGATTTGACTCTACCACTTCTGAGTTGTGCCCTCAAGCAAGTTAGTGTTCTTTTCTAGGCTGTTTCCTAATCTATAGAATGGGGATAATAATGATACCAGTATCTAGGGTTGTTGGAAGGATTCAGTGAGGTAGCACATGGAAAGAATTTTAACAGAGTGACTGTCAAAGCCTATGTCTGTCAACCTAAACTATTACTGTGTGGTAAAAAATTCATCTCTAGGAGTTCTTTGAGTTTGGGGATGAATTCTTGCTTTGTTCAATATTGTTTAATATGAAAATAGAAGATTTTATTTATGTCTTTTATGTATAAGCTAATAACTATTATGTTCTTTAGCCTTTCATTATAATTATTTTCTAAATTATATTTAGTACCATGTTTATCTGGATAAAACAGTAGGGATATGGGAAGCTGTGTCCCAACTAATCCAGGACTCTGCAGAGAAAATAATCATAGTTAGAAATAAGACATAGCCCCATATTTTCAGCACAGAAAGCAAGTGTACAAGCTCATTTAATTATTGACTTTGTAATATTATAGAAGCTATCAAGTAAATAAAGGGACAGTGGTTTGTCTTTTTCTATATCGGGCTTCCACTTTATTTTTACTGATTGTCTCTTAAATGTGCATCAACAGCTTGGTTTCCTGTACCTCTTCATAACAGAATGATAAGCACTTGGTTGAATTGTCAAATTGCAGTGGTTTATTGTATCTTTCTTTGTTTCTAGGATGATTGAGGAAAGTGGGAACAAGCGGAAGACCATGGCGGAGAAGAGGCAGCTGTTCATAGAAATGCGTGAGTCCTGAGTGCTTCTGGATTCCTTGTCTGTATGGGTGGGGATGCCTTTTTTTTTTTTCCCTGATGAAGTCAGAGCTTTAAGCATTAGCATGTTCCTTTTTTTTTTTTTTTTTTTTTAAGATTTGTTTATTTTAGAAAGAGGCAGAAAGAGAGAGAGAGTGCAAGTGAGCTGAGGGGCAGAGAGAGAGGGGCAGGGAGAGAATCTCAAGCAGACTCCCTGCTGAGCACGAAGCCTAACCCAGAGCTCCATTTCATGACCCTGAGATCATGACCGAGGCTGAAGACAAGGGTTGGATGCTTAATCGACTGAGCCACCCAGGTGCCTCATGAATTAGCATGTCCCAATCTTGGGCGGGGAAGAAAGGGAGTTAAAGAATCATGGAATTGAAGGACCTCAAGCCAGAGCGTATATTATAATTGAGTTGACCTGAAATGCTTTCTTCAGCAAGATCATTAATACTAAGGCAGAAATGTTACCTAGGATATCTGTGAGTAGTCTCTACAACCAATGTGGGGCTCAAATTTACAGTCCCGAGATCAAGAGTCACCTGCTCTGCCGACTCAGCCAGTCAGGTGCCCCAAGGCGCACCAGTCAGTTTAGATCTCTTGCTGTAACTCCCTTGTTACCATGAGCTTGCAGGTGGTGAGAAATAATTAATACATTGTATAAGTTACCTTTTACTAGATACAGATTCTAAGGTGTAGAGGGCTACGTGTTAGGACAATACTTAGAGATATAGGAATAATTAAAAACACAAATGTAGGGTCACCTGAGTGGCTCAGTCGTTAAGCGTCTGCCTTCGGCTCAGGTCATGGTGATCCCAGGGTCCTGGGATCGAGCCCCACATCGGGCTCCTTGCTCACTGGGAAGCCTGCTTCTCCCTCTCCCACTCCCCGTGCTTGTGTTCCCTCTCTTGCTGTGTCTCTCTCTGTCAAATAAATAAATAAATAAATGTAGTCATCCAAGCCAGTCATCCAAGCCAGAAACCTTGCAGTCCCTTCCCTCTACCTCACCTTCCACCTCCAAAGAAATCACAAAATGCAGCTGAGTTTTACCTCATAAGGGAGTCTTGGATGGTCTGTTCCTCGTACCACAGTGGTTTTGAATCCAAGCTCTACCGTCAGACTGCCTGTGTTTGGATCTTGGCTGTATAACCTTAGGTGACTTGACTTAATCTCTGTACCACAGTTTCCTTGTCCATAAAATGGGAATAGTATCTACTTCATAGAATGATTGTGAAGATTAAATGGGATAATGTCACTTAGGCACTTAGCACAGTGCTGGACCCAGAATAGTAGGTATTTAATGTGGTTAGTTTTGTTTAATATTTTATCATTGTTACTTTTCTGAACTAAAGCAATCTGTTTTGGATCCCTCCTTCCACGGTCAACCCTTTCAAATCTGTGATCGGTGATGCTGTATGCAGTGAACTGTATAAATCTGTGTTACTTCCTTCTTAAATCCCTTCAGTTGCTCCTCGTCACTCTCCCAGGAAAGCCTGAGCTCCTAGGCATGCCAGGCAAGCCCTCCTGCAGGCAAGCCCTCCTGGTCTCTTTTATCCTCAGTTCTCAGGTTGCCAGTTCCCATCACCCGCCATGTGTGTCATTTCCCAGCAGTACTGAATTGGCTTTGCTCCTGCAGTTGGGCCCCCCTTCATCTGCCTTGTTGTGCGCACTCACCGTTAAGGCTCAGCATAAGGGTCATCTTTTCATTAATTTTTTAACACATTTATTGAAGATCTATTATGTTCCAGGCACTGTTCTAGGTGCTAAGGTTAAGGGGAGAACAGAACATAGTCCCTGACTTCTCGCATATTGCTTACATTTTGGTGAGGAAACAAAATAAGGAAACCAACTAGATAAACAATAAATCCTGATACTAAGAAGTGTGTGGGGTGCCTTCAGTAAGTAAACATGAGCATGCAAGGGAGCACAACTGGGGTAGATCTTTGGAGTAGAAACTGGGTTTTCTGTGAAGATTTGGGTTTGCTCCTTAGTGAATGTCATCATTCTGACACAGAGAGCTCAAACAAATGGCCTTTCTCTGTAACAGACTCAAGGATATGGACTGTTTTGGAGATGTTTGGTGAGTATGGCTTCTTGTCTCCCCTCTTTCTTCATGGGAAGAATTGCATTGCTGACAGTGGTGTCTGTTCCTAAAAGCCATGTTCTCTGCTTTGCAACATCCCCCCAGATCTCCAGCATTATTACCTTCAATGGATGTAAAAATCATCTTTTGTCAGCCTTATCATAGGGTTCTACCATCTAGGTTTTGGGTTGATTTTATGGCAATTTTGAATCCACTGATGTTTCGGTTTGGATCTTGGCTGTATAACCTTAAGTGACTTGACTTAATTTCTGTGCCACAGTGGGTAATTGATAGATTTTTACTTATTGTAGGTCTATCCATCATTTTTTTTTTTTAAGACTTCACTTTTTTAGAGCAGTTTTAGGTTCACAGTAAAACTAAGAGGCAGGTACAGCAAGTTCCCATAGCACACATGCACGACTTCCCCGATTAACAACACCCCCCACCAGAGGGTACATTTGCCACAGCTGATGGGCCTGTGTTGACAAATCGTAACACCCAAAGTTTGTAGTTTACATGAGGGTTCATTCTTTTTTTTTTTTTTTTTTTTTTAAGATTTTATTTATTTATTTGAGAGAGAGAGAATGAGAGACAGAGAGCAGGAGAGGGAGGAGGGTCAGAGGGAGAAGCAGACTCCCCGCCGAGCAGGGAGCCCGATGCGGGACTCGATCCAGGGACTCCAGGATCATGACCTGAGCCGAAGGCAGTCGCTTAACCAACTGAGCCACCCAGGCGCCCATGAGGGTTCATTCTTGATGTTGTACATTCTTTGGGACTGTTTTTTTTAGGAAGTGGAAACAAAAGTTTATTGAAGATATAGAGAGAGATACAGACAGACCACCCAGGAGACTCAGAAAGGAAAGGAGAATGAGTCTCATCTTTGTTCAGGGCCTGGGGGTTTTTACTAATGGTTGTGCTCGGGTGCACATGTCCTCTCAGGCATCCAGGAACTGGTCAGAATGAGGTCAAGGTCCAGGTGTTCATCTTAGGTCACTTATTCCTTGAAGCCAGGGGTCTTGGTGTTGAAATGTCTAGTGTTGGTGGTCTAGAACACACATATGATAGCTTCATCCAGTCATCCTTCCAGAAAGTGGTCGCTTTTCTGTTCAGAGTTGCTGCTCTTCTTTTCTTTGATTTCCTGTTGAGTTTATAGGTGTTCAGAATGGTTTGATCCTTATCTAGCTGAATTCCTGGGACCAGACGAAATTTAGGTCTCCTACTCCTCTGCCATCTTGCTCCTTCCCTGGGACTGTATTATTTTTAAAGAAAAATGGTTTTGACTACTATTTTTGCAACTTTTTTTTTTTTTTTTTTTTTAGGATTTTATTTATTTATTTGAGAGAGAGAGAATGAGCCAGGGGGAGGGGCAGAGGGAGAGGGACAAGCAGATTCCCTGCTGAGCATGGAGCCTGATGCAGGGCTCCATCCCAGAACCCTGAGATCATGACCGGAGCCAAAATCAAGAGTTGGACGCTCAACTGACTGAGCCACCCAGGCGCCCTCTCATATATTGAAGAATAGGGAGGATAGCAGTCATCCTTGCCTTGTTTTTGACTTGATAGAAGTAATATTTCACTATTTAAATGACATTTGTTGTAGGTTTTGTGTTGTTTATCAGGTTAGGGAACTACTTCTGGGTTCTAATTTACCAAGAGTTATTACTCTTATTTTCTTTAAATCATGAATGAGTATTGACTTTTATCAGATGTTTTCTGTTTCTCTTGAGATGAATATATTTCTCCTTTACTCTGTAAATATAGTGCTAGGGCTCACAATCTTTTCCTTAAAGGGTCAGACAGTAAATATTTTAGGATTTGCAGGCTATATGATGAGTTCTCTGTCACAGTGACTCAACTTTGCTGTATAACATGAAAGCAGTCCTAATAATTTAATAATTTAGTTAGGTTGTATTTTTTCATGTTGTGTGACCTTTACTATTATTGCTTTCTATAATATTCTTAAGCCTTTCTGTTTTTAGACAGTAACTTTAAATGCCCTACTATTCTTTCTATGCTTAGTATTTTCTTTTATGGACTCTAAGTGCCATGAGAATAAGGATCACATCTATTTATGTTGGTAGCCCCAGTAGCTTGATAAATGTTTTTTGAAAGAAGAGTGGAATAAATTACATACAAGTAATTTGCTAGCTTATGATTCTTATATGGTATAAAATTACTAAGAAAAATGAAAGGTGGTAGTTAGAACAGTAGTTCTTTACTCTGGTACTAAAGTATACATGAATCTACAAAATGCTTGATGCCATGCCTCCCGGCTCAGAGATTCTGATTTTATTTGTCCTTTTCCAAAATTTTGTCAGTTTTATCGGTCTTTTGAAGGAACTTTGGCTTTGTTGATCCTCTCCAAGTATCTTTGTTTCTGCCTCATGATTTTGTGCTATTGTGTTTATTACTTTCTTCTTTTCACTTCAGGCGATTCTCTTGTTCTTTTTCCAACTTCTTATGTTGGGTAACTCGAGCTATTTATTTTCAGACTTTTTTCCTCTCTTATGTAAGCACTTAAGAACTTCTTTCCTGTGATTTTCTATTTTTGCATTCCATGTGTTCCGAAAGATGCCATTTTCATGATCACTTCTCTGTGGTTTCTAACTTCTCTTAGGAATAATTAGAAGTACCCTTTTAAATTTGCAAATAAATGACTTTTAATTAAAAAAATATTTAGCATAATTGGGATGTGGGTCAGGGAATGAAGGCTGTTGTAGAATCTTTGAATTTGGTGATATTTTTTGTTATATGTTTTTGTAAATATTCCATGTGTGCTTGAAAATAATGTGTATGATTTCTTCATTATTTAGATTTAACTTGTTCCATGTTTTATTCAGACCTTTTTTGTCCTTACTGATTTGACCGCTTAATTACTGAAAGTTGTAAAAAATCTCTGCTTTGATCATGGACTTTAATTTTTTACCCCTTAGTTCTGACAGTGATTTGAAGCTTTTGTTCTTAGATGCACATGTATTAAAATATTACATCTACCTAGGAAATTGAATATTTTGTCATTATGTGGGGTATACTCTTTTTCTAGTGGTGCTTTTTGCTGTGAAGTTTATTTTGTTGTTATTAGTATAGCTATACCAGTTTTCTTTTGGTTAGTATGCCTTGTACAGTATCTTTTCTTTCTTTTAAAAAACTTTCTGTATCCTTATGTTTTTTTTTTAAGATTCATTTATTTATTTTGGTGTGGGGGGGTGGAGGGGCAGAGGGAGAGAGAGAATCCTAAGCAGACTTCACGCTGGGCGTGGAGCCCAACATGGGGCTTGATCCCATGACCCTGAGATCATGACCTGAGCCAAAATCAAGAGTCAGATGCTTAAGTACTGAGCCACCCAGGTGCCCCTGTATCTTTATGTTTTATGTGTATCTCCTGTAAGCAGTGTAAGCTAGATTATTTAACAACAACTATTGTGACCGACAGTCTTTGCTTTTTCACTGAAGAATTTATCCTGTTTAATTTTTTTTTTATGAATACAGATATATTTCACTTTTTCTTCCAGCTTGTTTTGTGCTTAAACTGTGTCCTTTCTCTGTTGTTTTTTCTTCCTTTCTTGCCTTCCTTAGATGAATTGAGCTTCTTCCTTCCATTCCACTTTTCTGTCTTCTTGGTGGTGGGTTGTATATTCTTTTTCTATTCTTTTTGTGGCTACCCTAAAAATTCTAACATCAATTAAAATGAAGTCCAGAGCTTATCAATATTTATAACTTTATTCGAAGCAATACAGGATTATTAGACAGTTTTAGAGCACCTCCTTCATGAAATATATGCTATTTTTAGTATTACCTTTTTTAACATGACAAATTAGACTTTATAGTTCTTTTGTATGGTCAGTTTTTCTTTTGTCTAACTTACTTGATTACCACTTTCTTTGTTTGCTTTAAAAATTTAAGTCTAAATCTAGGTGGAGCCAGTCATGTGTCCCTAACATTTCCTTTTGTGGGATTTTTTTTTCTTCTGTTTCTAGTTCACCCACTGACAGAGTCACCATTCTGTGGTCTGTACCTTCCTCTCTGTTGGGACCTCTGGCTTCATCTCTGATCCCCAGGGTTTCTAATCATACTGCCAAAAAAAACAAGGAAGTCATTTATGTTTATTTTTGTTACTTATTCAGACTCCTACTCTCTTGAAAAGTTTAGCTTATTAAAAATTGTTGTAGGGGCGCCTGGATGGCTCAGTCGTTAAGCGCCTGCCTTCGGCTCAGGTCATGATCCCAGTGTCCTGGGATCGAGCCCCGCATCAGGCTCCCTGCTCAGCAGGAAGCCTGCTTCTCCCTCTCCCCCTCCCCCTGCTTGTGTTCCCTCTCTCGCTGTATCTCTCTCTGTCAAATAAATAAATAAAAATCTTTATTAAAAAAAATGGTTGTAAGGGTTTCAGACAATTCAGAAATGTTACTATCCTTACATTTACTAGGTTTATTATCTCTTCTCTTCTTTCTCTTTCTCTTCTCCTCATCTCTTTAGTTAAATGCCTTTTTAACAAACTATACTTACTTCCTTACACCTTCTGTGGGTGTGCCAAGCACCTCTACCAAATCCTGTGGCTCCCTAGAATGCAGTTTGGAATCCTGTGTTCTATCTGAAGAATGCTACATGCATCAACATGTTTATACAGGGAAAGGAGTTGCTTTCCCCACTACTTTTATCATCTCCTTGTATTAGCTTTTCCAAAATTGTATAGTTTGTGTAATATTTTGACTTTACTTGGTATATTTTTGGGGGAAAGCAGGTCAGTCTTTTATACCAGCAACACAGAACTTTGTAACTTTCAGTTATTTATTCATTCAATAAATATTTCGGGTGCTAGTTTTATTATGTCCTGTTGAGCATATAGTAGCAAACAACACAACAATAAAATGGTCTCTGCCTTCATGGAACTTGTTTTCCTGAAAATGGAAATAAGGAATGATAGGGCAGTTGGGGCCATGATTGGGGAAGCATGGGGGGCCCAGGAAGGGGTCTGGGAGGAAGCAATGTCTAGGCTGAGTCAGTTCAGTGATGTGATGAAGAAAGGGCTGGAGTAGTAAGTAGCACTTACGAAGGCTCAGATGAGAGAGCTTGGCATGTTTGGGTAATTATATGTAGCCCGTACTCATTGGAGTTGGGTGTGAGGTAAATTTGAGAGTTGCACGAGCCAGACCTTGTAGCTGAGTGGGGTAGTTATGTGTTTTCCAAACCTAGCTTGATTATAGGACTCCCTGGAACGAAGATTCCAGGTTCTTGTCCAGGAGACTCTGATACAAGCTTCTGATACAGGCAGATACAATAAAACCCTTCCATTTGACTCTCTGCTTTTCTTCGGATCTGGTTATACTATAGAAGTTGATATCCTATTCTCATGAATGAAGAGAGTCATAATATGGAAAGAAGGGTTAATCCTTTCTCATCCTTTCGCTGTACCTCTTGGATACTCAGTATTTTTAGATTGTCTCCTGTCCGTCCAGGAGCTTCACGGGGCTCTCCACCTGTGGCTAGAGTTCTGCCTATGTGTTTAGTTAGGACCCTTTGTACCATTTCTTGATAAGCTTGAAATATACTGTATGACATTAGTATTAAAGTGACATTTCAGTGTATTTCTTATAAGGAAATATTCTCAAAATGAATGATAATAGAGTGAAGAGTCATCTTTTCTAGTTCACAGTATCCAAAGGGATAACATAATCATTTTAGTTTCTTCACTGGGGGCTTTCTCTTCCATTTTTTATGTGCCAAACTACCATATTTTCTGATCAGGAAATCAACATGACACTTACATAAGGGAAATTTTTTAAAAGTGAAGGCTATTCTTAGAGCAGTGTATGAGGATTTTCCTTATAGAAACCAGGAAAGATGACTGCTTCAGAAGAAGGTAAATGTATGAGAAAAATGACAAAGAATAATACTTGATTCTTGAATAGCACCTAGAACTTCAGGGGCTGGAGCTTGTGGGGTTTCCCATTTTCCCCAACTAGTTCCCTTTGGGCTTGTGTGATATTTGCCCTATTTCATTCTTCATCTGAAGAGAGTGAGTTCTATACCATATGCACTGACGTTTTCCTGTCGTTACTTCTCCACTAGCAAACATGGCCCAATAAATGTCCTGCAGTCTGACTGATCAGATTACTACTCTTTCTGTTTGGTTAATTGGGGATGGGACTTCCCTTTCCCAGCTGCTTACCATTGATTTCCTAGTATTTCCTGTAGAAGTGGTATAGAAGGAAAGATTCACTGAGCTTATGAGTGTTCTCCATCAGGGTGTTTGTCAGGCTGGCAGACAGGATAAGGTAGGCAAAACTGCTGGCATGGAGTGGTCACGTAGAAAGTGTGCCTAACCCTTCCTGACCCCTTTTGTTTCCTCAGAAGAAGGCCTGGTTGACATGTGATATATGGCCCATGCACACGCTGTGGAATAGTCACTTCCCAGCATTGAGAAATTCAGTGGTAAATCCCGTTGAACATCTGTTGTTTGTACTTTTTTCAGGTGCTCAGAATTTTGATGTCATACGACTATCAACTTATAGAACAGCTTGCAAATTACGATTTGTACAAAAACGATGCAACCGTAAGTCATTTCAGCTAATTTCTGTGATAGCTGGATAGTGCACTCAGTAATAGAAAATAAAAGGTTTTAGTATCTTTTAGTCATATTGTAATGTTAATTGAATTGTTTTTGTCTTAAGTGTTTATTAAAATGTAAGCTTTGTCATGGAAAGAACTTGTCATTTAGTGTGTGTCTCAAAATGTTTACAAAATTCAATAATGTAACTGGTTTTGAGGCTGGCATAGTATTAATGTACTTTAAATGAGAGAATTGATTTCTTCTTCTCACCTGTTTTAAATAACTTTTATACAAAATTAATACGATAATCAGCTTCCGGAAGAAAAAAACAGTAATATGCTGATAGAGGTGTAATAAGTTAATTTTCTTGATTAAAATGAATACAACATGAATCAGCCTTTTCTATAAGTAATCACTATGAGAATTGCTACTTATAAGTAAATAAAATATATATGTGTGTATGTGTGTGTGTATATATATGTAGGCCTATATATATATACACAGACACATAAAATCTTTTTTCTCTTAATTTCCATGAAGATAAACTTATGTCAGACTTATTGTACTTTCCTCGTGTGTGTGTGTGTGTGTGTGTATTAATAAAGAACGGTTTTGTATAATGGAAAGAACATTGGCTTTAGAATTGGAAAAACATGAGTTTTAGTCCTGGTTTTTGGCATTTACTATAAACATGAATGTTGGGTAAGTCACTTTACATCTGAAAACTTCTACCCTACTTTAAGTGTTATTTTCAGAAATCTTAGCATAAAATTCTCTCTAGAGAGTTTACCATGCCATCCTGACTGAAGTCTCTGGTTTCCTAAAGCATTGTTTTTCAAATTATGGGTTGTGACCCAATAATGGTTCATGAAATCATTTTGATGAGCTGTAGCCAGAATTTAAAACATGTAATAAAGAAAAAAAGAGAAAAAAAAAATCAGAACACAAATTATGTGGTAAGTCTAAAAGTATTTTGTGAAACTTTTGTTTTTTATATATCTAGAAGAGTGTGTGTGTGTGTGTTGGTGTTGATTTAAATATATTTCTGTGGGTTGTGGTAAAAAAGTTTAAAAACCACTGTCAGAGCAACAACCATTTTAATAATTCTTCCTGTAATTATTCTTGGGAAACAGTAGTCTATGTGTGGAGGGTTCAGAGTCTGAAACCTGGCTACTGGCATTAGTAATGTACAGTAAAAGATGCATTGTTCTAGAACTTTGATTTTGTCACCTAGGATTCTTTAATCAGACTAAATTTTTTTTTTTTTTTTTTTTTTTGTGGATGTACAGTTTAGGTAGGAGTAAAACTTCAGTTTTGTCCACCTGTACGTTCTATTGTCTCTACACTGTTTATTGAAAAAAAAACAACACCCTTTTTTCTTCACTGCCCCCAAATCTTTCGTCATACTCATTAGGAGAAATATATAAGAATGTTCATAGCAGTTTCTATATATGAGAGGACCTGCTTTTGGACTCCTGTCTCCCACTGGTCTGTTTGTCTATCCTATCAATAACCACTACTGTAGCTTTATAATGTCTTTTTTTTTTTTAAGATTTATTCATTTATTTGAGACAGAGCGAGAGTGTGAGGGGGCTTGGGGCAGAGAGAGAGGGAGAGAGAGAGAATCTCAGGCAGACTCTGTGCTAAGCAAGGAGCCCAACTCAGGGCTCAGTTCCGACCCTGAGATCATGACCTGAGTCAGTCTCAAGAGTCAGACGCTTAACCAACTGAGCCACTCAGGCACCCTGCTTTATAATAAGTCTTAATATCAGATAGAGCAAGTCTTCCTACTTTGTTCTGTTTTTCTTTTTAAGATTGGGACATTTTTGGCCTCTTACATTTATTTTAATATACATTTTAGAATCTGATTATCAATTTCTACTAAAAGCAAACAAAATAAAACAAAGAACTCTGCTGGGATTTTTTCCATTTTTATTTCTTTTTTTTAAAGTATAATTTACATATAGTAAAATTTATCCTTTTAAAGGAGAGCCCTGTGGCATTTTGTTGGGACTGCACTGAATCTATAGGTTAAGCTGGGGAGAATCACCATATTTCCAATTTCAGATTACCTCCTGTGAACATGGTATATCCCTCCATTTATTTAGGTCTTTAATTTCTGCCAATTATATTTATAGATTTTTTTTTTTGTAGAGATGTTGCACTTCCTTCATTGGATTTATTCCTAAATCTTTGATGATTTATGCTACTATTATAAATAGTATTCTAAAATTTCATTTTTGTTAGTAATAGAAATACAGTGACTTTTATATCTTCTATCTAGCAATCATTCTAGACTCAAATATCAATTTTAGTAATTTATCTGGAGAATCTGATTTTCTACGTGTAGAATTTTGTCATTTCTAAATAATGACAGTTAGATTTCTTCATTTCTGAAACTCACATGGTTAATTACTGCTTATTTATATTGGCTAGGACCCAAAATACAATAGAAATGATGATAATGGGCATTGCCTTTTTTTTTGGTAAAGATTTATTTATGTATTTTAGAGAGAAAGAGCACGATTGTGTGAGCATGCAGAGGGGCAGAGGAAGGGGGACAGGGAGAGAATCTGAAGCAGACTCCCCACTGAGCACGGAGCCTGACATGGGTCTTGATCTCACAACCCTGAGATCTTGACCTGAGCTGAAATCAAGAATGGGATGCCTAACTGACTGAGCCACGCAGGCACCCCATTTCTTTTTTTTTTATTGTAGTTGATACACAATGTTACATTTGTTTCATGTATACAACATAGTGATTCTGTAACTCTTTGTTATGCCATGCTCACTGCAAGTGTATCTACCATCTGTCACCATACAAGGCTGTAATGACTGTATTCCCTATGCTTTTCTTTTTATTCCCATGATTTATTCATTCCCTAACTAGAAGCCTGTATCTCTCATTCCCCTTCACCCATGTTGTCCATCTCCCTCCCTCGGGCAACCACCAGTTTGTTTTCTGTATTTATGGGCCTGTTTCAGGTTTTTTGTTCTTTTGTTTTTTTATATTCCACATATAAGTGAAATCATATGGTGTTTGTCTTTCTCTGACTTACTTCACTTAGTATAATACCCTCTACATCCGTCCATGTTGAAAATGGTAAAAATCTCATTATTTTTTATGCCTGAATAATACTCCATTCTGTATGTATACCACATCCTCTTTATTTATTCATCTATCAATGGACACTTGGATGCTACCATATATTGGCTGATATAAATAAATGTTGCAGTAAACAGAGGGGTGCATGTATCTTTTCGAATTAGCGTCTACGTTTTCTTTGGGCAAATACCCAATAGTGGAATTACTGGTTCATATGGTAGTTTTATTTTTAATTTTTTGAGGAACCTCCATACTGTTTTCCACAGTTACCGTACCAATTTACATTCGATAGTGGGCATTTCTTACCTCGTTCACAATATCAGAGGAAAGGCTTTCAACATTTTACTATTAAGTAATATGTTTGGGGCAGTTTTCTGTAAATACCCTTAATCAGATTAAGGACATTGCCTATACTGTGTTTCTTAATTTCTGAAGTGGTCTTTTTGACGATTTGTAACTTAATCTCATTTTGATCAGAGAGCATGGTTGATACGACTTGAATCCTCTGACATTTGCCAAGATTAGCTTTATGGCTCAGGATAAGGTCAATTTTCATACACATTGTTTGTGTTCTTGAAAATAGAGCATATTCTCTAATCACTGGGGGCAGTATTTCATATAGTGCCCATTATGCCTCCTTTGCCAGTTGTAATGTTTGTCTACCTCTGCACTTAGGCTTTGTACCTTTGCTCTATCACTTACTAAGAGAAACGTGTTAATAGCTCCCACTAAGCTTGTGAATTTTTCTCTTTGATGTTTTGTTCAATTTGACAATATATATTTTTGAGGCTATTGTAAGGGAGGCAAAACCTTACCTCTACCCTCTTAGGGTCTCTGGTTAGGCCTGAGAGTTAAATTGACATAAGACAGATTAGGAGAAGAGCACACAGATTTTTACATGTACCTGGAGCCCCCATAGCAAAATGAAGACCCGAAGGAAGGATGAGGCCTAAGTGCTGATATACTAGGGAAGAAGAAGTAGCACTTGTGGAAAAATAACTAAAATATATGGGGAGTCTCAAGGAAGATAAGGGTTATTTTAATAAAATCTGTGCAGATTTCTCTTGGCCTCAATTCACTGTCTCTGGGGATAAGAATGTTTCTTTCCCCTTGGAATAGGGAGGGCATCTTTCACTTGGGAGTTTATTTCCTGCTTTCCAGAAGAAGAAAGAAGTTTAGCGTGACCTTCTTGGCACCTGCTGTTTTTCAAGTGTCAAAATAGCTCAAAATAATCCTTACGCCAAAGTGGCGTATTTTGGGATCTTACTCTGCCACCCTGCACCATTCTGCTGGCTGTAAATAAATGAAAAGTTTTTATACCTTTCTGATGAATTAAAACTTTTAAATTGTTGACAGTTCATTTTCTTTGTGTTTTAGTCCATCTTGTTGATATCTGGAACATGATTGAAGCCTTCCGAGACAATGGCCTTAATACACTGGACCATACCACTGAGATCAGTGTGTCCCGCCTCGAAACTGTCATCTCCTCTGTCTACTACCAGCTGAACAAGCGCCTTCCTTCTACTCACCAAATCAGCGTGGAGCAGTCCATCAGCCTCCTCCTCAACTTTATGATTGCTGCATATGACAGGCTAGTACCTTGCATGCTTACTTCATTTTAAGAATGTTTGTCCCTTAGTCATCCTTCTTCCAGATTGCCTTGCTGAGGGTTGTCAACTTAGAATCACAGTGAAAAGGGAAATTATTCCATCTAAGTTCCTTCTAAAGACTGGTTAAATGCCAGAGTGACTCACCGTCCTAGGGCATGTCACATAGTAAGTGCTATAAAATTATGGAGAATCACAACACTGAGACATATTGTTTGATCAAATTATAGATACCTTAGTGTAGCTGTTCTCTATCCAGAGAAGTATAGGTAAGTTGTGAATTTGATTATGGGCTTTCTATTTGACCTTAAAGCTAACCTTTCTTTACTCTGTAAAGAAATAGTAAATGCCCCTTGACTCTAGTCTTATTTTCTTCTCATTATGTTTAGGATACTATTTTAATTTTTTTCAGTGCAGAACATTGTCTTTACACCTTATAGCACTAGAAGAAAACGATTTAAGTGTACTTCAAATTAAAACAGAAGTGATTTGCTGTATTTGTATTCATGGAGAATAAAGTTGGTGTTATAAAAAACAAAAAGAAATCATAAATGATGGAACCACAAAAGTTAATGTTTATATTCCAGGAACCAAGAGTTTAGATTTTTGATTTCTGATATATTTTTGATCATCTGGTTTGGATGCATTAATTCTTTCTGCTTCGTTTTTTCTCTCCATAGACCTACTTTGAGTTCGTACATTTGTAAAATGTTATTCATTATACTTTATAATATTGAAAGACTCTGTGAATTAATGGTAAAAGTCTGCAGGTGTCAAAGCCAAGTCACAATGTAGGATCTCACTAAATTCACATTTTTATAAGATGTTATCAAATTAGATATTCCATCTTTTAATAAAAAATGATTTTAGGAAATTTTTATTTTTATTTTGTTTATTCTTTTAAAGATTTTATTTACTTATTTGAGAGAGAGAGATAGAAAGCATGAGCATCGGGAGAGAGGCAGAGGGAGAGGGAGAGGCAGACTCCCCGTTGAACAAAGAGCCTGATAATGGGGCTCGATCCCAGCACCCTGAGATCATGACCTGAGCTGAAGGCAGATGCTTAACCGACTGAGCCACCCAGGTGCCCCAGGAAATTTGAATTTTTTTTTTTTTTAAAGATTTATTTATTTGACACAGAGAGAGAGACAGCTAGAGAGGAAACACAAGCAGGGGGAGTGGAAGAGGGAGAAGCAGGCTTCCCGCAGAGCAGGGAGCCCGACGTGGGGCTCGATCCCAGGACCCTGGGATCATGACCTGAGCCAAAGGCAGACGCTTAACGACTGAGCCACCCAGGCGCCCTGAAATTTGAATTTTTAAAACAAAAGTACACATGAGACATAAGTCCCAGAATTTGAATGCCATTTTTTTTTTTTTTTTAGTAATTTAGATTAGTGAATTCCTAAGGTTAATTTTATACTGTTCAGGGAATGACTCTTTTGATCCAAAGACCTTAGTAAAAATGGTTATTTCTGTGGTGAATAAGCAGCACATGACACCAATTCACTGAGTAAATCAATTCAGGGTTGCACAACACAAATTAATTCAATAAACAATTTTTTTACAAAATCAGAAATAAAAGTCATCTTACTGTTTAAAAATGATAAGACAGAGATTATAAACTTTGATTCCATAATCATGTCAGGTAAGTTAAATACTATGGCTAAGGAAGGAAGGAGAAGGAAGAGCAAAAAGATAGCAAGAGACAACAGAAGACCAAACTTAGGAGCAGAGGAGTCCTGGGACATAGTCACAGATAGCTGGACACATCCAGACAGAGACAAAGGAAAAGAATAAGCAAACAGTAAATCAAATGAAGACAGATCAGAAGAACAGCACACTAGAGAACTAGGAAAAACAAAAAAAGTTGAGTGAGTTAAGAAGAGGAAGGACAGTAGTATGTCAGTGGTGAATTTGGTAATTCTCACCTCATATCCTATTGAAAACTTTGGCCATGGACATCAGAATCAATCCTCACATCATTGCTAACCTTGAACTCTTACATATCTGATATATATGATAACATCTTATTTTGCTCTTCAGTAATTTGAAATTGGCTTTCATGTACTGGTAAAATGAAAGGATGTGGTTATTGGAATTTTATTTTTGAAAATTACAGTATTTTGTTGTGAAATATTTCAAATATTAGTCTCTCTATTGATTGGCGTCTTTATTTACTTAGGCTCGAGAGTCCCTTTGATATGTAGAGTATCTAGTTATTGATTTTAATTAGTCTTTTCAGGATTTTGTTATTTCATAATTCTTGAGTTAAAATTTGAATGCAACAATTATTTAAGTATTCTTAAGTCCCCTAACCTCTAAATTCACAGTCAAATTTTTAGCCAGGTTGTTTTTTGGTTATAATGGATTATAAGACTATAAAACTACAGCGAGAAACAAATAGGATCTAGACTTTCTCCGTCAAGTGTGCATTTTATTAGGAATTAATTTATTTTAATGCTGAGGATTTAAAGTATTTTACATTTGACAACTAAAAACACAGACAACAATACTGTAAGCATCTCTGTAGGACATTAGTAAAAGCTATGAGGAATAGTCAAAACATTTGGATAGCCTCATTTTTTTCCTTGTTGGGTCCTCAGTATGACAGTATCTGTAGTCATGTGGTCTGGTCCGAAGGTGCAACAGGTGATGCTGTGATCAACTATTTCTTCTTTTTTAAAGAACAAGAATATTGAAACTCCCAGCATGAGGAACAGGAAATCTTCCTTACTCTTCTTCATTTGAGCCAATTTCATTATTTAGGGCTTGTGATTTACAAACTCCCTTTCCATCTCTGATGTATTAGGTCAGTGTCTTTAGTTGCAAGCAGTAGAGAACCTACTCACATGGGCTTTTGCGGTAAAAGGAAGATAGGCTCACATCACTGAGGAGCCCAGAGGCAGGCCCGCCCTCGATCTTGCTTGTGTCAGAGCCCTGGCTTCAGTTCTCTTCGTAGTGGTTGTGGTTTTGCCCTCCTCTTGTATCAGCTTCATCCTTTTGCTACTTCAAAAAATGCCTGCTGTCAGCTACTACGTGTTTCCCCTTTCAAGTCTAGGAAGCAGAGAGAGCTGGTTTCTTTCAACACCAAACTAAGGTGTCTGAGCGTCCCTCCAGAAATGTGCATTTGGGCCATGCATGTGTCGGTGTTATGCTTTTTAGCTCAAACAGATCAGGAGTTGTGTCTCTGGAGCAGAGGGTGATTAAATTCTCACCCTCACTGCTTGTTGCCTCACAGTGGGGGGTGGTTGGACTGGCTATGAGGGAGATGGCCACGTGTTCACCACGAAACTCTGCAGCACGTCATAAACGTCTGGCTCCCTTTCCTGTTAAATGGCCCCCGCTCTCCACCCAGCTCCTAAAATCTGAAACCTGTAAGAATCAAATCCACCCTTCCTTCTCCCTCAGCTTCACATCCATGCCGTTACCAGGGTCTGTCATTTCTACACCTTGAATCTCGATTCTGTGTGTGTCTCTCCAGCCCCACCGCTACCACCCAGCCCGCCACCATCCTCTTCTGCCTGAATTGGTGGCGTGGTCTCTAAGCGCTCTTTTTGCTTGTGCTTTCTTCCCTATCCATTCTTAGAAGTAATAAACATCGCGAGCCCCACTATCTAACCTGGGAACTTGAACATTAGCAGTAACTTACGTTTGTCTCTCTTGTCCCATCCCACCGACCTGCACGTAAGTAAGGTGAACCTGATTCTGATTTTGTGTTATCATGTTCTTGCTTCTTAAAGAACAGTTTTTTCCACATAGAGAGGCATAAGCACAGTGTTGTTTAATTGTAATTATTTTTACTAATTGTAAAAAGAAAGTCATGCTGTCTGTACTATTATCTGATTTACTTCCTTCATGCATAATAGCTTTTCAAGATTTGTTCATGTTGCATGTAGCTGTAGTTCAGTTATTTTCACAGTTGCATAACGATCTGTTGTGTTACTGTACATTTTGTTTTCCCTGGGTTCTGGTTCTGAGAAACAACACTGCCTGGAATGTTCTTACATGTGTGTCCTGGTACATGCATACAAGTGTTCTAAACTGCTCTCTTGGTCCTAACCTGAGGAATGGAGTTGCTGATCGGGTGGGGGAGGTACATGAAATTCAGCCTTAGAAGATAGTATCAAATTATTTGAATAAATTGTACCAATGCATGAGAGATCCTCTCAATCCACATTGTTTCTGAAAGCCTTACAGTTGTCAGACTTCACTTTTTGCTAAATGACATCTCATTGTTGTTTGATTTGCATTTTCTTAATTCTCAAGCATGTCTTTGTGTGTTTCTTGGCCAAATATATTACTTCTGGGAAGTGCCTGTTCATGTCTTTTGCCCACTCTAGTGTGTTGTTTCTTCTTTTTGTGCTGATTATAGGGGCTCTTCAGAGACTCCAGGTAGCAGTCCTTTCTTGCTTATCTGTATTGCACATATCTTCTATTTGTAGCTTGACTGTTTGCTTTTCTTAGGGTATTTTTTTCTTAAAATTTTTTTTTAGTTATTTTAATTTTTATTTTTGGGGGGAGGTGGGGTGGGGCAGAGGGAGAGAGAGAATTGTAAGCAGGCTCCACACTCAGCGCAGAGCCTGATGTGGGGCTTGATCTCATGACCCGTGACTCGTGAGATTTTGACCTGAGATGAAATCAGGACTCAGACGCTTAACCGACTGTGCCACCCAGGTGCCCCCTCTTAAAGTGTTTTCTCTCTTTTTTTTTAAAGATTTTATTTATTTGACAGATAGAGACACAGGGAGAGAGGGAACACAAGCAGGGGGAGTGGGAGAGGGAGAAGCAGGCTTCCCACGGAGCAGGGAGCCGATGCAGGACTCGATCATAGGACCCTGAGATCATGACCTGAGCCAAAGGCAGATGCTTAACGACTGAGCCACCCAGGCGCCCCTTAAAGTGTTTTCTAATGAAAAATTTCAAATATATACAAACATAGAAAGAATATTGTAATAAAACTCAAGGTATCTATCACTCAGCTTCAGTAATTACATCATCGATCTTATTTCATCTGTGTCCCCAGGCTCTTCCCCCCCCGCCCCACCTTCCTTGGCTTCTTTTGAAGCAAACTCAAGTGTCATTACTTCATGTGCAAAGATTCCAGTGCACACATTCTGTTGTGTTATAATACTATTTTCCCCCCAGATTTTTGCTCTAAGAAATACTACTGCTTGGAATGTAATGAAAGTACATCTTAAATGGAACAAACCTATAAAAAATCATATATCTAATGAAACTAGGTTTGGATAAAATCTTCAAAATACATCAGTGTTGAACCTATCAGTGGAAGGCTCAAGGTTATTGTTTATCATCTAAAATAACAGTATAGAACACTGTTGCTACTTTGAACAATCCAAAGATTTCTTTAGTGTAAAGAGTTTTATGTGTATAATTTTTGGTGGGTAAATATGGAAAAAGTTGCTGTGTAGTTTGGAAATATGGCTAAGAACTATTTTTAAACCTTGCTTTAGCAACTTAATTTGGATATATTTAAAAGTTCCATAGGTTTCTCTTAATACTGAATGCTAAAAACAAAACAATATAAAAAAAGCAAAAACAATTTCTTTTTTTTTTTTTTTAAGATATTTATTTATTTATTTAACAGAGATAGAGCACAAGTAGGCAGAGCAACAGACAGAGGGAGAGGGAGAAGCAGGCTCTCCACCGAAGAGGGAGCCCGATGCGGGGCTCGATCCCAGGACCCTGGGACCATGACCTGAGCCGAAGGCAGCCGCTTAACCAACTGAGCCACTCAGGCGCCCCAACAATTTCATTTTAAATAAGTAATTGTATTCCTTATATTCAGAATATGCCCAGCTAGCATATTATGGAATGGACGTTGCTAAAGAAAGATAATATTAGGTTACAGTCTTCCTCAGTGATTTTTAAACAAAACTATCATATCCTGGGAGGCACAAATACTTCGTGTACTTATGTGTAGTATTTACTCTTATCTCCGCTTGTTCTCGGATGGATTCAGGATGGCAGGAAAAAATACAGCCAAATACAAGTAGGAGAGAAGTAGGGCTGAGTGGGAAGAGTTGGATGCTCACAGTAGCAGCACATTTAGCTCTTACAAGGGTGTAAACATAGCTCTTCTAGGAAATTTCCAGGGGTTGGTGGGGAATGAGGTAGGGGTTTTGGATGTTTTAAAAAGGTGAAGTCCTAAGGGGAAAACTAGTGTAAAATGAAGAGGAACAGCGGCCCTGGTGCAACAGGAGGAGGGCAGCCCACCTGCCTATGCCGCTCCCCTGTGCAGCCACGTGGGTGTCAAGATGTGATGTCACCACAGCCTGTTCACTGAGCCACAGTCTCAGCACTTGGTGGCAGGATTATTCCCGGAGCAAAAATGAGTGAACTTGAAGTTCACTTACCACCCTTCCCATAACTTGCTCTTTATTTTGTAGCTTTTCTTTTCTTTCAAGAGAAGTCATGCATTCATGCTAATTTTCGAAGAATCTTCTTGATTTCAGGATTTGCAGACCTGCAAAGGGTTTCACCATTAGTTACTATTTCAGGAAAAAAAAATTTTTTTTTTCTTATTATTTAGGCCTTATCTTACTGTTTCCTTTTTATACTTTTTTTTTTTTAAGATTTTATTTATTTATTTGACAGAGAGAGACACAGCGAGAGAGGAAACACAAGCAGGGGAGTGGGAGAGGGAGAAGCAGGCTTCCCACGGAGCAGGAAGCCCGATGCGGGGCTTGATCCCAGGACCCTGAGATCATGACCTGATCAGACGCCCAACGACTGAGCCACCCAGGCGCCCCTATACTTTTTTTTTTAAAGAAAAGGCAGGAAAACACACACTTTTTCTGAGTGTTACTTTTTCCTTGCCTTTGTTTCTCTCTGAAAGTGAGGAGAGAGGTAGAAACAGAGGCTTCTCTGGTCCATTCAGTTCCTCCAAATTAATCTGATTAAGACACTGTTTTCATCATGTAACTTCCCACCTCAAGAACCTTCCAAAACTCCCTGTGATTTTTGAATGAGATTCCTACTCCTCAGTTCTAATGGCATCAGTCCTTAATTCCCTGCTCATACCAAGCCCTAAGTAAGCTACTTGAGGCACTTTTCTTTTCTTTTTTAAAAATTTTATTATGTTATGTTAGTCACCATACAGTACATCATTAGTTTTTGATGTAGTGATCCTCGATCCATTGTTTGCGTATAACACCCAGTGCTCCATGCAGTACGTGCCCTCCTTAATACCCATCACTGGGCTAACCCATCCCCCCTCCCCGAGGCACTTTTCAATTTTTCCAACATGACATACTTATTTCTTCCTCCAAGCACACACACACACACACCCCGACCCCCACCCCACTCAAGTTTTTACCTGCTGTGTAACCTTATAATCACCAACCCCATTTTCATTCCTTTGATGACATATAGTATTTGTCTATATCATTATTTTGACCTTAAATTATATAATGCTCAGAGCTGCTTCATGAGTGTACAAATAAGATTGACGGCCCTTGAGAGCAGAGATTTTACCTTATGTTTCTTTGATTCCTCAATAAACAGCACTAAATTCTTAATAAATATTTGTAAGGTTGAAATGAAAATTATCAGGCATTCTGATTGTGATAAAATTGAATAATATTCTAAGTTGATTTTACTTGATTAAGCTGTTTGACATTTGCCAAATGGATTCTTGATTTGCGTTGGTTATTGCATAATCCATTCACTGTGAAGCTTTGTAAATTAAGATTAATTGGAAAAATATGAGTTTCTGAAAATCAAAGAGAAATACTCTTATTACTCTTAGCTACATGTGATAATTGGACTGGTAATAGTGTTTCTAAAGTAGAAGCCTATTTTTATGTGAGAAGTACTAATTTATGGTTGGCAGCATCCACAATTGTTTGTTGAAGATGTAGAAACAGCTTGTTTTCTTAAGTAAAAAATGCTTCCTGTGGTCTTGTTTTCAAAAGTATTAATTTGAATACCAAGTTCTTACTAGATAGTGCCAAGCTGTAAACACCATCCAGACCAGGTTAATTTAAATATTTTTTAAAAATAGGTAGGATTTGAGACTTTGCTAAACTGAAATGAGCAAACCTGCATCCAAAGGGCACAGGTGAGGATTGTCGAGGCTTCTGAAGGTATCTGCCTGTTAAAACATAGCAATGTGTATTCAGGGTGACTCACTGTCTGCTTAGCTTGGCACAGAGCTAATCATGGTGTTTTTTCAGCATTGGATAATAAGAACTCTTTTTAGAAGTCATGTGTATGGTTTATTGTCAGACTATAAAATGATAGGTCTATATAAGTGAATCATGCAGGGAAGTCTGAGAAAGAGAAGCATGATGTTTCTTTTTGAGGGAGGGTACTCCCTGGAGAGACCGTTTGGGTGGGGTTAAAATAACAAGTTTCCTCTCTCCCATCATCCTCAACAAATATTACCTGTTTGTCCTTTCATTTTAGTATCTTTATGTAGGGGTTAATAGTCACTGTTGTGTTACTTACTAAATATTGACCTACTAATCAACTCTGCAGTTATCATAGGCCAGATTTTAAGTTGAGCCACATTTTTTTGGTGATAAAACCCGGTTAGGGGCGCCTGGATGGCTCAGTCGTTGGGCGTCTGCCTTCAGCTCAGGTCATGATCCCAGGGTCCTGGGATCGAGTCCAGGCATCGGGCTCCCTGCTTGGCAGGAAGCCTGCTTCTCCCTCTCCCACTCCCCCTGCTTGTGTACCCTCTCTCCCTGTCTCTGTCAAATAAATAAATAAAATCTTAAAAAAAAAACAAAACCCGGTTAAGTATCTTTTCTGAATCCTTTTTGCAGAGAACTGATTGTGGGATGAACTTGGACTTTACATTGAAAGGACTGAAAACACAGTTGTTGGTGAGGTTATATATGCCACAGCCAGGGCAGCTAACTCTTTAGTTTTAAATGTAACTTGACTAGTGTATACAGATTAAATTCAGATGTCTGGTGGGAAGGATCAAGAATGAGTTTTTCCAAGAAGAAAGAATCAGTTAGATAAAGGACATAATCACAGGGTATTAGGCGGCTAAGCGGCTGCAGTCCTTCTGTACGACCTCTAATTGCAGAGCAAGAATGCAGGAGTGCTAATCCAACACTAGAAAACACAGTAAAAGCGACACTTTCCCTTTGCTTTGTTTGGGGGCAGCTATAGGAAGTTTTAGTTAGGCTTAAAGTTGATGGAGGAGCCTTAGTGCCAAGAAAAGCATTCAGAGCAAAGGAAAAAACGCTGACATGTGGCCTACAAAACAAACAGTTGAGAGGAAGGAGCTAAGGTTCTTTCTATTTGAAGAGAAAAATATAAGTAATGTGATTTCAGGAAGAATTCTGAGAATATCTTCACCAATTTTATTAGTTGATTAGATTTTCTGTAAGTATCTTTAATAAGTACTTAAGGTTTCTTTAAATATACCATTTATTAATTTGCTTATATCAGTATTTCCTTTTGAAAGGTGAAGAAACCTTTTGATGGTTGAAACTGTGAACCTAAAGTTGTAAATGATGGTCAGCATTTATAAGTGGAGAACGTTAGTTTATCATTTGGACCTGAACCCACTGCCTTATTTGAGGATGCACAGTTATATACTTATAAACAGATTCTTGAACACAAGGGCTCAGTAAACATCATTCCTAGATCTCTCTGTCTGCAGGTCCTCATGATCCTTAATCTCAGATGCCTCTCCTTTCTCCTTACTTAAAACACCCTCAACCTTGCCTGTAATATTCTCTTTATCCTGTTGAGTTACCCACTGACATGTACATGCATAGCCCCTCACCCTCCATAAGATATGTATTGCGAAGCACACAGATGTTTGCACACCTCAAAAGAGCATGCAGGCAGAGAGGAGATTCATGGTGCAGTGGGTGGGAGATTATGTGTGGAGATCGCCATGTGGCTGTTGTGAATGGAAAAATGGTTGGAAAGTAGATCTGAGAGGTGATGAGTTGAGGAACCACACATTATGGATAAGAATTAGTTGAGGGGTGATGCACTCTTCTTCTAATACATCTGTGGGCTGCTTGATCTGAGACCAGCCATAGAGACTATTAATAATCCTAATGAGTGGAAAAGGATACAAGTGCTGATTCAGGTCAATTGAGAAGGATATTGTTATCCCATATTTGAATATAAGACTTTCTGAATCTAGAACGAATATTTGCATTTGAGCTGAGTTAAAGAATATTTGAATAAGGGATGGGAAGTGTTGTAAATACTAATGTTTCTAAAGCATTTTGAAGATTAGGAAAAAAGTGTTACTATAATAATTTTCAGAAGTAAAGGTGTCAGTACCCATTGCGCCCTGCCATGTGGCATTTATTGATGGGCATTTATTGATAACAGAGTTGGCTTTGACCTGACTCTCTTGCCAGTATGCTGGGCTCTGCTACACTCTCCCGTTTGCACAAATGGCCTCAGTTTCTCAGTTTCTTCTTTGCAGCAGGAATAGATCTCATTTTTTGTCTTTGAAGGAAGAACATGAGATTCGGAGATAGAGTTATACAATTACAATATGATTTATTCTCTTTCATCTTTTATTATGTCCTTTGATTTATCATTACCTGCAAAATAAAAGCTAAAGTCTTAGTCCTGCCTTCAAAGTTTTGTGTTGGTAGTTCTCAGCTCTGGGTGCATATCAAAATAACCCGAGAAACTGTTTAAAAATACCAAGCACGGGCTGGGATTTAGGCATCTGGATTTTTGTATCCACATTAATGAGGGATACCAACTTGTTTTCTTTTGTTGTAATGGACTATTGTGTTTTTGGTATCAAAATAATGCAGGTCTCATAAAAGATTTGGGAAGTGTTTCTCCTTTTTTTATGCCCTCAAAGAGTTAGCATAGAAATGCAATTATTTCTTCTTTAAATGTTTAGAATTCACCAGCATCGCTTTCTGCATGAGGAGCTTTCTTTTTTGGAAGGCTTAAAAATACAGATTTAGTTTCTGTGATGGATATGGGCCTATTGAGGTGACCTGTTTGTTCTTGCATGAACTGTAATGGTTGGTGTTTTTCAAGGAGTGGTTTGTGTCTGTGCTGTTCTAATTTAAGTTGTTGAATTTATGGGCTTTATAATATTTCCTCATTTCTGTCATGTTTGTAGAATGCGTGGTTGATAACTGTTCTTTCATTCTTGATATTGGTAATTTGTGTCTTCTTTCTCTTTTTCTTAGTCAGTGTGGCTAGAGATTTATCAATATTATTGATTTATTCAGAGAACCAGCTTTTGGCTTCATTAATTTTTCTCTGTTGTTTTTCTGTTTTTAATTTCACTGGTTTCTGCTCTTAAGCATATTATTTTTTCCCTTTTGCTTGTTTTGGGTTTAATTTGCTGTTCTTTTTCTAGTGTCTTAAGATTATTGAATTGAGAACCATCTTTTCTAGCATAAGCATATTTAATACTTAAAGTGAAAAGTGTCCACCTTGCCATGCTTTCCTTTGGCTGCCTTCTTTCCACCCTGGATGCAACCAGTGTTCTATTTTTCAACATCCTTTCCCAGAATGCTAGATAGCATTACAGCAGTTATTTTATTCCATGCTTTGCCTTTTTTTTTTTTTAACTTGGTAATCTATCTTGTATATAATTCTTTATCTTTCATATATTATTTTTCCTTCTTTTTTATGATAGCATAAATAGCCAGTTTTCTATTAATCGGCATTTAAGGATAGGGCCTGGGTCTTGGTATTTTTAATATTTTTATTCTTTTTATGCATTTTATTATTAATTTTATGCATGCAGTTTATATATCTTAAATGTCTTTTAACCTGTGGGTTTCCCTTCATTTTCCACCTTAAACCATTAGCTGGGTCCAGTAATGGTAACCTTCACTTTCCCAGGATTTATTTTTTAAACAGTTTTTATTGAGAATTAGAAAATGCCTACAGAAAGATAGTAAGTGAAGTCCAGTGTAATGTGGCACTGGGAAGCAGATGCCCCATGTAGGTTCTCTGGCGGCTGAGGGACAGAGTACTGTCAGCATCCGGGGGCCCCTGGTGTGGTCCTTTCTGTGTCACCCCTTTCCTTTCTCCCAGAGGTAATCGATATCCTGATTTTTATGGAAACCTCTTCTAAGATTAATTTTTTACTTTCTTCTGGATATTCTCACATCATGAAATCGGTGTCTGCAAAAAAACGTTTGAGCAAGTTTACCTTAAAAAATGTTGTTTGCTGTGCATCAGGGCTTCATCTACTGTTGGTGAGCACTTCCTCTTTGTTCTCACTCTGCTGGTCACCAGGCACTACTCCTCGCACTCTGGACTTCAGGAATGTTCTCTCTCGTTGCTTCATCTTTCTGGGCTGCTTTACTTCAGGATAGAAATCGCATCCATCATGGTTCTTTTTTTTTTTTTTTTAAAGATTTTATTTATTTATTTGAGAGAGAGAGAATGAGAGACAGCACAAGAGGGAAGAGGGTCAGAGGGAGAAGCAGATTCCCCGCTGAGCAGGGAGCCCGATGCGGGACTCGATCCCGGGACTCCAGGATCATGACCCGAGCCGAAGGCAGTCGCTTAACCAACTGAGCCACCCAGGCGCCCATGCATCCATCATGGTTCTTAGCTGTAAGCAATAGAAACCATCTCTGGCTAATCTGTTAAAAGGATATGCGTGACCCACAGACTCTCTGAGAAGGTTGGGAAAGTGGGCTTGATGACCACACTGCCCAGAAAAATATCTCAAAATTTTGTCACAAAACGGGTCTTGTGAAGACACCTCTGCACCTCTCTGGGGCACAGATGTTGTTGCCTGTGCTCCGAATACCACTGCCGCTGGGCTGGGGACCTGCCGGAGGAATCCGTCTCTGCTGCCTCAGGAAGCTGCATGTAACCCCTCCGGGTGTGGCCACCCTTGCAGGTGGACTCTTTGGAGTTCCTGCTTCTAAAAGCTGATCATTTTCTATGTGGGCTCGAGTGGGTTTATCTTATTGGTGGAACTTGGGGCATGTGCCCATGTCTTAGTGTTGAAGAAAAATGGGAAAGCAAACAAGTGAGGTTTTCTTTTTTTCTTTCTTCACACTTTGGTGGTGGGACATGTATTGGTCTCAGAAGATAGGGCATGCTTAAATATACACGTGGCATTTGGACGGTTGGTGACCAAAAAGAAATGTCCACTGTAAAAGTTCTGTATCAGTCTTAGAAATCCATTCCTTTTAATAGTTGATGTTCTTCATAGCTACTCATGTTGCTTATACAGTACAGTAGGTATTTGACATGGGCATATTCCTTATATTGGCAGGTGCCATAAAAGATATGGAGCAGTGTCTGCATTTCTAAAGAACTACATATTTAAAAACCCAGTCCTGGGATGCCTGGCTGGCTCAGTCAGTAGACCATGCAACTCTTGATCTCCGGGTTGTAAGTTTGAGCCCCATGTTGGGTGTAGAGATCACTTACAAATAAAATCTTTAAAAGATAAAATAAAATAAAAACCCCATCCTAATTTTAGCTAATTGCAGGGATTCCTGTTTTATCTTATGAATAAACTTAATGAGTTTAATAGTTGAAAATCAGACTGTAACAAACATTAGTATTTCCTGGAGATCTTTTCACTGTGAACCTTCAGGTTTATAGACCATTTGCCTTTTCCAGGTGTCATCTTACTGTATAAAAGTTTTGGAAAATGGAAGACACTCTATTAGGACCATCAGTAAAGATAAATAGAATGACACTTGCTTTTCAAAACCAAGATGATGTAGTTCTCATTATTGTAAAGCTATTTTACTCTTACTGTGACACTTTGTACACACAAGCTTTATAAAATGAACACAAAAGCCCATTGTTCATTTGCATGTGATGACTTTAAAAGCTGGCTAGTGATGTTTGCACCTGCTGTGAGCAAGGGCGTGGCTGGCTGGCTGGAGCAGTGGACATGTCGGGTCAGGGGGGCTTGCTGACATTGCTTTGGCTCTGCAGATGATGTACAGCACTGTTTTGGATAATTCGTATATGTTCTGTATTTCATCTTTCCAGTCACTGAAAAAGAATTCATATTCCTATTCTTTCCCCTTCACTTTTCTCACAGTGGTAGTATGGGAAGATCTGAGACAGATCAAGCTTCTTAGGATAAACACATGGTAACATAAGGTTGTCACAGTAAAAACAAAGATGAATGTAAAATAAAATCTTTAGAGCAGTGTGCACCCTGTGGATTGAGTACATAACAATAAACTGTTGTTATCATGGTGGGAGGACACATTTCTGAATTATTCAGGCCAGGTGGTGCCTCAGTTTTGAATACTAAAAACAACTCAGCTGTGGATTTCATAGGCTAAATTGATAGGAAATTTACTTCTGGTTCATCCATTTGGCCTCTGTGTCCAGAGCCAGTAGAAATTTCTTTGCAGAATGTTTGTAAAGCTCCTTTCCAAATAACTCAGGTAGTTTTAACCCTGTTTACCTAACATACACGAGGCCTTAATTCTGCAAAGGAAAAAAATCCAAGGTTTCTAAAAATCCAAGGTAATATTGTAGCATATAAAGGTAAGGGCCAGCTTACTAATTGCTTGATATTTAGTGATAGCTTTGATTACTTTTGTGGTTCCAGTTAGCAATTGTTTCTAATATAATTTATTTTGCAGTGAGGGCCGAGGCAAGCTGACCGTATTTTCAGTTAAAGCTATGTTAGCAACCATGTGTGGTGGAAAAATGCTGGACAAACTGAGATGTAAGTACTTCCATATTACTTGAAAGATTGTATTTTCAAATCAGGACGTTTGAACAGTTTTAAATTAATGTTTTCAGAATTTTGGATGTTGCTGTATTGAACTTTTTTGTTTTTACTACATCATTCACTTTGTAGCAACTGGCTCAGAGTATTTAAGTTATGCCGCCTACTGTTGAGATGGAAAAATTGGTTCAACTAATTTGTTTAGGTTTTTTTTGTTTTTTGTTTTGAAATAAAGCAACAAAACTAAAGAGATTCAGAACAGTAATGTTGACCTTGAAAAAAGTCTTTTAAAAATGTTTTCCATATTATCAAAAATTTTGCTTGGAGATGATTGTTGAGTGCTTTTAGTTAGAAAATAAATGTGACTATTTTTACCAGGTTTGGTCAAGATTAGCCCTCTTTAAAATAAATTTATTCTTCAACAGGTGATATTTGCTGTGATTAAACTTTTCCTTGGTAGCTTAGAGTTAAGCAGTTACTTAGAAATTTGGAGCCTGTTTTTTAGTTCATTTTTCCTAAATTTTTTCCTACTGTTGGCCATTTTGTCATTTTACTGTTCCTTAGATACTATAAGATTAAATGAAATCAAATGAGGTGAAATTCACAGTTATTGAATTTTTTTGCATGTGGTTTTCATTTATTCATTAGTTACTAACTGCCTAAGATATACCAAGCATTGTTCTAACTGCTTACATATATTTTCTCACTGAATGCTTAAAATTTCTTTGAGCAGCAGGTGGTATATTCTCCATTTTATAGATGAGTTAACTGAGGGGGTGAAGCTGGGATTTCAACTCAGGCTATCTAGCTTCATAGCCCTGTCCTAAGCTACTTTGTTGTACTCCATATACTAATCCTGTAATGGGAGGCACGCTCGTGATACAGCACAGTGATCAAAGTGCCATGTTGTAAGGAAGAAACTCTGGCAGGTTTCAGGGAGGTGAGATTGAACCTCTGGGTTTTAATGAAGTGTTGAGATACCCTATGAATTGCTCTGTTGAAGAAACTGGGTCATCTGTCCTATAGCATTTCTCATGGACTAGATTTTGATGATTGCATCCCCATGATGTTCTTCTGTGTCCTACATTTTTTGTGTTAATTGAAAGATATAGAGGCTTGGTCGGATTTAAGCACAGGCTTTTGGGCAAGATGACTTGATAGGTGTATTTATTTTCTGTGCATTTTCTTACATGTTACCATGACATTGGAAGCTGGAAAGCTGGATGGTTCACCGGATATAGATATAAATATTCTAAAGGAAGGTCTTAGATAATCTATGTTTGGTCAGCTGTTATCTGGTTTATCTTCATTTCAAAATCAGCTGCACTGTAAAACAAATTTTTAGTAATAAAACTTCCAGTTTTATTAAATACTCTTCTGAGTATTTTTCACATAGTATCTCAAAATATTACTCTTTTAGGCTGAAATTTCTTAGTATTTTCTTAATTCTAGCATGGTGTTTCTCTGAGGAAGATAATATAATATGGATGAAATTATATTTCATTCAAACACAAAGAAAAAGAAAGCTGGAATTTTATCTGTTTTTAATGATGATGACACCAGGTAAAGAATATACATTGCTATCTTTGTGAGTACTGGAGAAGGTGGCTGAAAAATGGAAAACTGATGATAAAACCGCATTGTAGGTAACTCTGGAGTCTGTAAGTTTCTATGATTAAATCTGCTACATTTACATCGAGCTGGGACCTGGCACATAGTGTCAAAATTTTGCCAAATATCAATAGTTGATTGAGTACTAAAATTATTGCAATTCTCTTTTGTAACTGTTGGAGAAAAAGTGCAAATTTTAGTATTGTGTGAAATGTGGAAGGGATCCAGGTGATGGCAGGGTTTTTTGTTTTGTTTTGTTTTGTTTTTAAGATTTTATTTATTTATTTGACAGAGAAAGACACAGCGGGAGAGGGAACACAAATGGGGAGTGGGAGAGGGAGAAGCAGACTCCCTGCCGAGCAGGGAGCCCGATGCGGGACTCGATCCCGGGACTCCAGGATCATGACCTGAGCCGAAGGCAGTCGCTTAACCAACTGAGCCACCCAGGCGCCCTGTTTTGTTTTTTTAACGTGGATTTTTAACTTCTTGGAGGAACACAAGTGACCAGTATTCAAGTGACACAAAGGACACGTGCCCAGGCCAATGTGACATGTCAGTGTGCTCAGAATGCCAGATCATTGCACATCAGATATGGATTGATGAGATACCAGCCATGCTAGCTCACTAATTACCATGTTTATATCATGCAGATAGATTTAAAATCGTCTTTATGTTCAAAATTACAGTTTCTTTACCATCTGTAGCTCTGTTTCATTATTTTTGTTGTACTAATTATCTTGGCTCGAGAATGATATGTTTAACGTAAGTAAAATTTTCAGGTATTGAAGCCTATCACCACTTCTTAATTTTAATCATCCAGAGTGGAAACCAGTTTACATGTGGTCTGTCCGTCTTGTTTTATACAGAGCTCACGAGTTATAATTTACATATATTTCATAGCTCAGGGATGTCATCCTCTGGTGCATTTGGGGCTAATTGTGAGGCTCTGGGTTTCTTGTCCCTTCTGATGTTTTCAGACGACTGCTTTCTTGGTTCTTGAGCTTTTTGTTGGTGGTGGCAGCAGGGGTGATGGTGTGTGTGTCCCCTTTATCACTGGTAAATGTGACAGGATTATCAGAGTATCAGTCTCTAGAAATCTCTCTTTGCTTCTCATTTACATTTAATATGGAGAAAACATAAGCAAACTTTTGCACATTTTATTTAAGGTGTGAGTGTAAGTGACGACTGGAACTTTTGTAGTGGGATTGGCAGTTTGGCTGTTGTAGGAATCCTTTTCTCCCTGGCTTTCAGGTCACAGCTGTGTCCTGCTTAGTTGAGGTGGCTGAATAATAGCGTAGACAGAAGTGAGCCAGAACACTGTACTGTAATATCCAGTGACATTTGCTCACTTTCTTCTCTCAGCTTGTTCCACTGACTTTGGTCTGACTTTCTCCATCTTCCTGCCCCTGACCGCACTTTCTGCTGTTACCTCTGTTAACGTTCCTTTTAAATGAGGTTTTCATGTTTATGGAATACAACTTAGTGTTTCTACTTTTCTTCCCCTTATTTTGATCTTTCTGCATTTTACCTCTTATTTTAGATTTCTTTTTCCTGTAATTTTCTCCCCTCCCCCTTTTTGATTTGGTATATTTTTTGTTTGCTTATTTTGGGGTCAAGATAGCATTTAGAACAACTTAACCACTATTTGTACTGTAAGCTTGAAACATTTCTTGATTAGATTTTTCAGGTCTCTCTTAAGACAATTTCTGTCCCCAGCTAGCACTCATTTATAGAAATAATTCACTTTTGTGGCCATTAGGGACTATATCCTAGATTCACAGTTAACTTAGGGTCAGATTCTAAATACCAATGATTTAAAATCAGAATACAGACTTTAATTATAAGCATGATCAAGGCAGTAATGTCAGAAACCCTAAAAAATAACTCAGAGAACAAAATTTACAGACTGTAAAGCCCATTATTTATGATTTGTCATTTAATTGTCATTTAATTTATGTGATTTATTTATTTTGTTCATTTCTGCTATTCGTTTTCTAGGAAACTTAGTCTCTTATTCAGACCTCATCTATCTTGCATTAAAAGATAGGAGGAGATGATTCATGTAGTTTATTTTTAAATTTTTTAAAAACCTGGTGTAACCATTTTGAAGGACAGTCTAACAGTATGTATCAGGAAGGCTATAAAAATATCCATATCCATTGACTCAGTCTATTTGTTGAGTTTACCTGGGGGAATTAATCAGAGTGCACCCTAAATTTTATGTATATTTGCTATGACATTTTTTATAATATGCAAAAACTTGAAAGAGTTTCAGTGTCCAAAACTCAGAGCTCGGTTATAGCTCGGGATACCCCTCATGACTGAATATAATGTCCTCAAAAACGTGTTTCAGATCAAAATGCATAAGTGTAATATAGTTTTAGATAAAAATTTGTTATGCATATAGAAAAAGAAATAGTATACCAAAATGATAACAGGTATTTTTTTCTGGATTGTAGCATAAGAATGTTTTTGTAATAATATTTTGCATGTTTTTGATAGACCACACTTTGAATAGCTGGAGAAGAGATGATCTGAGGTGCTGTTTGTGCCCAGAACTGGCAGTTCTCACCGACATTTCGATTGCTTGCTTCCTTGCAGACTGTAGAGGGGCCATCCTTTGCAGCTATAATTAAACAGATTCACCTGTTCAAAATTTAGCCTCCTCTGCAATAATAGTCTTTTCACTGCCTGTCACTGCAGAGTTACCCTGGCTGGTTTCTGCTAACCATCCCTTCTCGTCATTAGACAGAAATGACTCTTTCATCTGAATGAGTGATGTCCACATTTGCATTTCTCATATAACCAAAACGTTCTAGAACTGGAAGCAAGTAAGAGATAAGTCCCCAATCAGTATTTTATCAATAAGAAGAAAAAGAAAAACAAAACCAAGGGAGGCCTTGAGACTTGTCTGAAGTAGTTACTGACTGAGTCAGCTCTATGGAGAGGCCCAAGGCATGCTGACTGCCAGCCTTCAGCCTCACTCTGACTCAATGAAGGATGTAGGAATATTCATGAGTTTGGGAATAAAATATTCACTTGGATTTGGTTACATATAGGTACTTATAAACATGCAGATGTATATACATGTTTTTGTGGGTTAGATTACTTACTTGGCAGAAAGATGATAGGCGGGAAGAGTCAGTTGCCAGAGAAAGCTAACATATAAAAGGAAATGGTATTCTGTTTATTGACTTGACTCTATTGTAAACAAACCTATCATCTTGCAAAAGCATGTGACTGGTTACGTGGGGAGAAAAAAAGAGTGGATAGATGCAGTGAGTAAAACCAGGATCATTATCACCAGAAAAAGAAAACAGAATGGAAACATATGTGATGATGGTAGAATACTAGCATTATTTTGCCATTATACAAAGGACAGAATATATTTTAAAGTGTGTATACATAAGCATTTAGGGACTTGATTGTGGGTATTTCACAAGGGAGAAAGCCTACATTTTTATCTGGAAACAACTAATGGGGAATTAGCATACCTTCTTTCAGAGGTGTATAAATAGAAAGAGAATTACTGGGGAAATTAACCAGCGTTCTGGGGAGTAATTTAGTCCCTTAATGCCAGAAGGGTTGAGGGCTTTAATTAGAGGATTAGTTTAATTTTTTATTAAATTTATTGTCTTTTATTTATTTCTTTGGTAAGATCTTTTTATTTGTGTATAGTAAATCACACTGACTTTCATTGTTATACTTCATTTAAGATAAAAAAAATTAGCAGTAATTTTATACCATTTTTCTTACAGATAAAAGAAGCCTAATCTTTAAAAAAAATATGTATATACTGTTGTAAACCAGTAACTCAGGAAATAATCAGTTACTTCACTATGCTTTCAATTTGGGGTCTGGCGGTATTTCTCTTATTAAATCAAACAAAGAAACATGTTTCTGCTTGTCTCTTGTAAATGTAATATGGCCCTATTATGTTACAGTTTCTTTTTAATGAATTTTTTAAAAATTGATTACTCTAAATATATTTTATGACATGGTAACCAAGTGTAACAGAAAATAATACTTTTTTGAAGGGAGATGTTAGTCATTTTATTATCCAGTCACTCCCTTTTGTTACTCTGAATGAGTCAGGTGTAGATTTGTCAGTGCAGTGAATACACAGATGTTTTGTGATTGTGGAACTGTAGATAGTTGTATTTATGTACTTGGTAGCATTAGTTTCCCGTCTTGAATATTTCCACCTTTTAGTTAGTGAGCACAACCTAATCACATGCTAGTTTATCAGTTATTAATACACTGAGTGGCAACAAAAAACATAACTAACAGTGGCTGAACACATTGGGATTTATTTTTCTCCTGTAAAAATAAGTCCAAAGGCTGGTAAGTCAGAGTTGGTACCATGACTGAAGGATGTTGTCAGAGACTCAGGTTCCATCCTCTTGTCCTGCTCTGCCATGTAGCTTTCCTCCTTACGATCTTAAGTGATTGCTGGATGGGCCTCACATTCTCTTTCCAGGCAGAAAGAAGAAAGAAATGCCTCTCTCAGGAAAGCAGAAGCATTCCCAGAAATCCACTTTAGGGTTACATTGTGCAATAGAGACAGGGTTCCATTGTGCAATAGAGACACAGGGTTCACCTGGGAAGCAAGCAGGGGAAAATAGGTATTGAGTAGTTACACACCTCACCACATCCCATACTGACCCTTTGTTTTCATTCAGGTTATTTTCCTCATTATAAGAATAGAACCCAGCTATTTCAAAATGAAGTCACTATGCGCTCCTCTCCTTAAGGGCATCAATTTTTCGTATGATTGGCAATATCTCCAAAGCTCTGTATCTTGAACTGTGGCCCAGTACTCTGGTTCTAACTGCCTGCAGGGTGGTTCTACCTGGACATTTGCTGGTTGGTTCAAATATACTTATGTACAAAGCTAAGTATCTTTGTCTTCATTTTCTTTTTTTCAGTCAGGATTTTCAGCATTTTCCCATACTAGAAACTTAAAATAATCCTAACTTCTTAAATTCCTTTATTCCCTAATCCAATTTGCCATCAGCTGTAGTTTCCTGCATTGAAATATCTTGGAGGTGACCCTGACCCCCCCCACCCCCCCACTGTCACTGCTGAAATTCACACACTCCCTACCTCATTTGTGCATCATTCACAGGGTTTACTAGCTGATTTCTCCAATCCTGTTCTTCCTCTTTTATCCATTCTGCTGGTCACTAATAGTCTAATTTTATTAAAACTTAGTTTTCTTAAATATTTCTCCCCTATGTAAGAGTTTTTAAGCCAAATTCAAAGTGCTTTCTCTTTCAAAGCTTTCTTTCATACCAGATACTTTTCTTATTCTGTCTTTATTTCCCTTTATTTCTCAAACTAAATTATCTTTCTTGTTGAAGAATGCACTCAGTGCACTGTTTCCTGCTTACCTCCCCTAACAAATACTAGTGGCCGTAGAAAGTTTCCCCCTCTTCTCTGGTTGTGTCCCCCAGTCCCCACTTCCAACCTGTTTTGATCTCATCATTCCAAGTTCTACCTTTCAAGGCCTAGCTTCTAAATTCCTTTCTTTTCGATCTTTCTTGACAGTTCCTGCCTCTGTGTTTTCATAGCTGTTCTAAACTATATTTTGAAGAAGCTGTGTGGTACGATGGGATTGCTTTGAAGTCAGAGAAGTATAATTTTAGATCTTTACTTAGCTACTTACCAACTTTTTAGTCATAAGCAAGTTAACCTTTCTAAGCTAGCTTCTTTATCTATACAATTTAAATAATTACATGTACACACATACGCCTTACCTTTTTGTGAGTGTAAAATGAGGTAATGTTTAGTAATGTATAGTAGCACTTAGTATTAGGGATTGTAGCTTGAAAACAAAAACCCAGGATAAGAGTGTCTTAAACAAAGTTGAAGTTTATTTTTCTTTTATATAAAAGAAGTCTAGGGTTAGGTAGTCCAGGGCTGATTCGGTAGTTCATCTGGGACCTAGGCTTTCTCTACCTTAGTTTTCTACCCTTCAAGAGTATCAAAATTGCAATTACCACATAGTCCAAGGCGGCTGCTGGAGCTCCAGCCATCATAACTACATTTCAGATAGCAAAAGGAGGAAGAGCATGAGAGGGGAAAAAGGGCCTGCCTTCCAGCTTAGTCAGCTTTCTTTAACCAGCTTTCCTGGAAGTCCTTCACAACCATTCTAATGATAGTCTCATTGGCTAGTACTTAGTCACATGAGCACCCCTTGCTAAAAGGAGGCTGTACATTTTAGTCTCTTAGTTATTGGGTACATTGTTGCACAAAACAAAATTAATGTTCTATTACCAAGAAAGAAGGAGATAATGTTGGGTGGCTATAGGCAGCCTCAGCCATGGTTACTTGTGGTAACTTTGTGGTGCTTGACAAATAATGAGGCTTAACAAGTATCTTTATGCCTCTATTCTTTCTGTTCCACTTAGTGTCAATTTAGCGCTTTATTCCTCTTTGATTCAGATGTATCTTATATTTTCAGTTACACTGAAAGTTTCTTGGGGGATAAAGACTGTATATCATAATTCTTTGTCATGTTTCACAACACCTAACAGAGTGCTTGGCATTTGGACCACACAGGAGGAACTTAGTATGTATTTGTTAAGTGATTGATTTTATTTTTTACTGGGACCACATAGTTCTTTTAGCTTCTCATTGAATCTCCCCACCCGCCATGAGCATCTAGTACTTTTTCTTCAACATCAAAGTAGCAGCTATCTAGAGAGGATGTACTGCAGGTTTTCATTCCTTTGATAATTTCCTGTTTTCTGATGCCTAAAAAGTTACTCTGTGGAGCTGATATTCTAACATTTTATCTTTCTTTGGTTAATGTATTTAAAATGTATTTGTTTTATACCTAGTGCTTCAGGATAAATACCTCAGATTAAACCTAAGGAATAATGCATATTTGTATGTAACATATATCAATTACATATATATTTCTAATACTCTTATTCATTATAAATATATAGAATAAGACTTTTCAAAATGCCACTTTTGGCAAAGCCTCAGGAAATGATTTTTCTGTGCATATTTAATTCACTTATTTGTAAGGAAGCTCAATGGTTTGAAAAAAAAAGCTTAGGTCACATTTCTTTGTCACAGTGATTTTGAGCTGCTAGTGATTTTTCTTTTTCTCCCTGACCATGGATGAGAAGAGAGGAAGAGCTAACTGGAGAGAGGAGACTCTCTCCAAGAAGATAAAGAAGTAGTAAATACTGGAAATTTCTTTCCCATCTGCTTGAGTCAGACTTTATGGTAAAAATAAGATCTTACAGTATCAAAGTATCTTGGGATAGAAAAGTTTATAGGAGTTCTTTCTATTCTACTTTGGAACTCACTGAATGGAATATTTTAAACATGCTTTATGCTTGCTTCAAATTTATTCCTTCACAGGTATTCATTACATTATTAGCATATGAATATATAAATATAATACAATCTCATACCCCATAACCTATGTGCTAATATATTCATACACCCAAACATGTGTATGTCTTATATAAACACATATATAAATTTTAAGAGATAAAGGTATGCTGCTACAAATTCTTCTTGGAACAAAGTTAGTTATAAATAAAATAAAAACCTTATCATCCATTTATGCACACTCAAAAAGAGTAGGTAGGTAGACCTACAGGAATGGCTATTTGGTTTGATGTTTAGGTATATATTAAGTATGTGGGAGAGAGGGGCCTGGTCAGTAAGTAACTATACAGTGTTAATAAGAAGGAGAATACATATTAACTAAAAATCATATTAGCTTTATGGTAATTTTTAATGATACTTTTTGACTTACACAAATGACATAGAGTCATTTATTTATAAAAAGTTGATATTTCTTTCTAGTTTGACTTTATTTGGTTTTGTTCTCATAGATGTTTTCTCCCAGATGTCAGATTCCAATGGCTTAATGATATTTAGCAAGTTTGACCAGTTTCTGAAGGAAGTTCTGAAGCTCCCAACAGCTGTCTTTGAAGGGCCATCTTTTGGTTACACAGAGCACTCAGTCCGCACCTGTTTTCCACAGCAGGTAAGGACAGTTTTGTAAAATCTAGGACTAGAAGAGCGCTCATTCATCCCTCTACCTGTGTCAGATTTGACTAGATTGCTTCTGGTCTAGGGACGTAAAGTCTTGAGTAGGAGAGAAAAAAGAGCTTTAAGCGGGAGAGGTGTGAAAAAGAAGACATATAAAAAAATTCACCTGAGAATTCTGGTTTGGGGGAAAGGGGAGTCTTTCCTGAAAAATGATAACATATGAAATATTTTAAATTACTAAGATTTTTAAAGAAGAGTGTTTAAGATGAAGTGTTTATATTATTGCTACTGGACATATATTACTCTCCTGAATGAATTCTTTAAACTGTGAAATACAGGAATTTTGGTATAAAACTCTATACAATACCGGACCTTTTTTTCCTGAGCACTGAAGACAAGGAATGCTACACAGCTCTCAGCTGCCAGTTCAGAATCCCTCAACGGTACACTGCCGTTTTCATGTGAAGAAAAGATAGATTGGGTTTCTTCTTTATTTGTGTGTCCTTGTGCGATCTTACCCTTGAGGTTGTATGTGTGAATTCCTGAGATCTTAAAACGGTGCCTCAAATAACCCCGAGCAGGGTGGACGCTGATTGTAGCTTCATTTATTCAGGTAGACATGAGATAAAAGGAGCTTCATGCTAAACTCAGAAATTATGGAAAGTGGGGAATTAAGAAAAAGTCTGTGTTAAAACTAATGAGTAAAAGATTAATGGACGTAGGATATTGACGTAGTCTGAAAGTATCTCCCCATAAGATGTTTATTAATTATAAAAGGAAACATAGTAACCTTAGAAAGTTACGATGTTGTAATAGAGAAACCTGTCAGATCCACATTAACCAAGTGATCAAAGTCCCTGTCCCCAGTAAAGGGGACAGACTGGTATCCCTGCCTCCCGATAGGTTGCACTGAGAAGTACCCAGTATCCCTGCTGTGGTACTTGGGCCAGAAAAGCACAACCTGAGTCTCATATTCCTTTTTTTTTCCTTTTCCTTTTTTTTGTGTTTGATTTTATTTTTTACAGTTTTATTGAGATGTAATTGACATAACATTGTAAAAGTTTAAGGTGTACAACATAATGATTGGATATTTGTATATATTGCAAAACAGTTATCCACCATAAATTTAATTAACATCTGGTGTGAGTCTCGTTTTGAGGAAACATCTGACAAACCCAAATGAAGAGATTTCTACAAAATAACTGGCCTGTGCACTTTAAAAATGTCAATGTCATGAAAGACAAAAAAAGACTGAACTGTTCTATGTTACAGGAGTCTAAAGAGAGAAAAAAATGCAGTTTATGATCCAGGATTTTCTTTTGTTATAAAGGACATTATTGGGACATTTGAAAAAAATCTGAATAAATTTTGTAGACTAGACAATAGTATTTTGTCAATAAATGTTAATTTACTGATTTTGATATTTGTATTAAATTAAGAGAATATCCTTGTTTTTAAAAAATGTGATCTGAGGTATTTAAGGGCAAAGGGTCATCCCTTCTGGAGTGTTAACATTTGAGGAATCTGGGTAAATGGGAAGTTTTTGGGTAACCTTCTTACAATCTTACAGTCTAAAATTACTTAAAAATAAGAAGTTAACATATAAAAAGAACAAATCTAAAGGTTTGAGAACTGAAAGTACATTGTAAACTGGATCCTCCTGACCGGTGATACTTTGATTCACAAGAGCCAAAACCAAGCACACATATACTTTTTTTTACATTTGAAGTTAAGAATTCCTATTTATCTGAATTCAGACTTTCAAACAGTATTTTACAGTTTGTTTGGAGATTACTTATTAGCTTTAGCACCAAAAGTGATACCCATAATACTGGTGAGTTATTTTTACCAAGCTCTGAGGAGATGTTCTCCCCAGATTTGTATGCACTTGGGCTGATTGTTTTTGTGGAAATTTGTCTCTATACGTTATTTTGTTTCCTCCGTGTAAATGACAATATCAGCCTTTAGCATATTAAAAATAGCTGTGTGCTTCAGTTTATTCTAATAAAGTGTAGTTTGCACTTCCCCTCCCCACCCTGAATATGCATTTTTAAATGGTGGGAGGCTGTCCATACGCACCCTGGTACAGGAGTGTACTGCAGGTGTTAAAACGCCTGGAAGCAATGTGAGTGAGGGTGGGTGTGATAAAGAAACTGCAAACGCCTTTCATTTAGCACTCATCTCACTGCCGGTACTTTCATAGTACCGTTTCATCAAATGGTTGCCCCCACGATACTCAGGTAATCTTGTATAAGACGTACATGTGGCTTTTCACACAAGATGCTTCCTGGAGGTCAGGCTAAAACTTGATCAAGTTCCGGAATGCTACTATTAAGTGTCAGAATGGGGAAGGCAATTTATAGAAAGGCGTGTCCGTGAAGAGCAACGTCTGACCAGTGGATGACAGTTATGCGGGGTGCTAAACCCAAAGTGACCTTTGATCTACTTGTCATCTGAGTACTATGATGAGACTCTGGAATTGGAGCAGAAGTTTGAAATGTCGAAGAATATACAAAAATTTCCAACTGTTAATCCTAAGAATGCTACCTAGAATTCTCCGGATTACCTTATGACTTTATTATGAAGCTTTTGAACTCACAGCTGACTGTTGCTTCTTATCTGCTTCAGATTCTTAGAAAAAACTCAGTCTTTGTTTTTTGGTTTTTTTTAAAATTTAGTTGTGCTGGTAGTAGTGTTGCCACTGTTTTGTTAGTCCTCTGTCACAAGGCTACCTAGGTTCTTAGGTTTGTGCCAACCCTGTTTTTCTCATATACCTTATTATTATTTTTTATTTATTTATTTTTAAAAAGATTTTATTTATTGGGCGCCTGGGTGGCTCAGCTGGTTAAGCAACTGCCTTCGGCTCAGGTCATGATCCTGGAGTCCCGGGATCGAGTCCCGCATCGGGCTCCCTGCTCGGCAGGGAGTCTGCTTCTCCCTCTGACCCTCCACCCTCTCATGCTCTCTCTCTATCATTCTCTCTCTCTCAATAAATAAATAAAAATCTTAAAAAAAAAGATTTTATTTATTTATGTGACAGAGAGAGACACAGCGAGAGAGGGAACACAAGCAGGGGGAGTGGGGGAGGGAGAAGCAGGCTCCCCGCGGAGCAGGGAGCCCGATGCGGGGCTCGATCCCAGGACCCTGGGATCATGACCTGAGCCGAAGGCAGACGCTTAACGACTGAGCCACCCACGTGCCCCATACCTTATTATTTTTAAAATCCACAGTTTTGCAGTATGTGCAATTTCCCAGTAATGTGTGCATTGCATTACAGGAGAAATACTTGAATTTTTTTTAATGATATGAGGAAAATTTACATATTTGTTTATTTTTTTATAGCTTGAATTACTTTTTAAAAAACGATTTTGCAAACCTACCCAAAATAAGAGATGTTGGTCTTACATAGTTTTAAAAACACATCAAAAATTAAAAGCATTTATAAATTAATTCAGCAGAACACATCAACTAGAATAGCTAAGATTCAGACTGACACCAAATGCTGGTGAAGATTTGGAGCAACTAGAACTCTCACACAAACCGCTTTGGAAGAGGCCCTGGTGGTTTCCTACAAACCTCAACAGATACCTACCCGTGATCTGGCAATTCTACTCTTAAGTTCTTCCCACATGAAATAAAAACTTATGTCCGCAGAAAGATTTACAAGGATGCTTTTATCAGTCTCCGAAGCATATGAGGTGTCCATAATAAACCACTGGAGTAAAGTTAATTCAAGAAATAAGATGTTTGGAATTTGCTTCAAATTAATCCAGACTGAAGGAAGAGTGAAGGCATAAATTAAAATTAGTCATATGGGGATGCCTGGGGTGGCTCAGTCAGTTAAGCGGCTGCCTTCAGCTCGGGTCATGATCCCGGGATCCTGGGATCGATTCCCACATTGAGCTTCTTGCTCAGCGGGGAGCCTGCTTCCCTCTCTGCCTGCCACTCCCCTCCGCTTGTGCTCTCTTTCTCTCTGACAAATAAAATCTTAAAAAAAAATTAGTCATATGTTGAGAATTGTTGAAGCTGGATGACAAGCATATTATACTATGGTCTCTATTTTGGTAAATTTAAAAAAATTAATAGAAAGATTAATTCTCATTGTAAATTTGTGATCATGATTATTGTCTGAATAAAGCAGTGTTATTAACATAGCACCTCGGGGCGCCTGGGTGGCTCAGTTGGTTGGGCGACTGCCTTCGGCTCAGGTCATGGTCCTGGAGTCCCGGGATCGAGTCCCGCATCGGGCTCCCTGCTCGGCAGGGGGCCTGCTTCTCCCTCTGACCCTCCCCCCTCTCATGTGCTCTCTGTCTCTCTCATTCTCTCTGTCTCAAATAAATAAATAAAGTCTTAAAAAAAAAAAAAACATAGCACCTCAAGTCTAATATTTTGGTGGGTAGACCAAATATATTGATTCTTCACTGGTTATTTATTGTTAAAGATTTTATTTATTTGAGAGAGAGTTTGTGTGGTGGGGGGAGAAACAGAGGGGGAGGGATAGGGAGAGAATCTCAAGCAGACTCCACTGAGAGTGGAGCCTGATGTAGGGCTCGATCCCACAACCCTGAGATCATGACATGACCCGAAACCAAGAGTCGGATGCCTAGTGAACTGAGCCACCCAGGCGCTCCTGATTCTTCAATGGTTATCAACTAACAAACTGACTTTAGAGACTTAAAAGTTATTAAATGCAAGCAGTGAATAGCAGTATTTTAAATTTCTCCCCAATTTTTCTAAACTTCAGAGTTTGGCGATGAATTCTGTTTCTCCTTAAAAAGATGATTGGTATTTGTTGTATTATTTCTTAGGTTTGTATTGACTTTAGTTTGAAGTGTTCAGTCCACCCTGCAGAAGATTTTATTTTTTTTTTATTGTTTTTTAAATGTGTGATTTTTTTTTTAAAGAAGGGGGTGGGGCAGAGGGAGAGGGAGAGAGAGAATCTTAAGCAGGCTCTATGCCCAGCATGGAGCTCATCACGAGGCTTGATCTCGCCAACCCTGAGATCATGACCTGAGCAGAAATCAAGAGTCAGATGCTTAGCCGACTGAGCCACCCAGGCACCCCTCACCCTGCAAAGGACTTTAAATTTGATGTCTGTCTTTATGGAAGACTTAAATAAGTAGAGTAGGGGAGAGAGGAAGGAGAGAGGGAGATGGGGAAGTAGAGGCAATTTTTCACTCAGTGTTGCAGGGCTCTCCTTGATTCAGAGGGCAGTGGGAAATGGGTAGTGATGGGATTACATTATTGCTGGTGGATTTTTCAGAATAGCAACAGTATTTCTCATGCCTGGAGATATCCTCTGCTTATACTTCGACCAGCATATCCTCTTCCGCTATATGCCAAAATGACTTTTCTTCCCACTGTATCTTTGAAGTGAGATATTTTCTGGATGTTCCGACCTCGTTTTCCTGGACGTTGAATAAAGTTTGCTAAGAATTGCCTGGCACATGTATATGTGTCTTTCATAGGAATTCTAATTAGGCAGGTTTTACTGTCTCCATCAGCAGTCCCTCGTTATCATGATAATCTAGTTGGGTTATTGCCACGTTTCATTGATTTGAAGACATTCTTTCACACCTTAATGTCTCTGATACCAAGATACCTCCTATGGCCAGTGACATCTTACGATTGCAGTTGGCCAGGCAGTGGTTATGATCAGTTGTCTTTTCTTGCACACGTGTGAACTTGGTCAGAGCTGTTCCTGTTGTTACTTCAGATGAATTATGCCCACGTTTGATACTGCATGTGTTGTCATTTCAAATGATACTGGTTCACACTGACATGCCAGTAACCCCTGACCTACCCTCTCTTCAACAGAGGCCCTCATATTTCATATCCCAGCTAAAATGGCCCTTCCTCTTTGATGCTCTGAATCTCTCAATGTAGCATTAATTAATTGTTCCTCTTCTGCATTCCCATGGCATGTTTTATCTAGCTCACTTAGGCCCTTCAACTTTATAGCCCCATGACTAACAATGTCTGGAAAATGACTGATGCTTACTAGAAATTTGTTGGATTAAATGATTTAAATTAAATATGGCATGAGAAAGTATCTTTGACTTGAATTCTAATTCAAAGCTTAAACCTCATGGCTGTACCTGCAACGTTGTTTTCATTGATTTTTTTTTTTTTCAAAGGTTTTATTTATTTGACAGAGAGAAAGACAGCCAGAGAGGGAACACAAGCAGGGGGAGTAGGAGAGGGAGAAGCAGGCTTCCCGCGGAGCAAGGAGCCCGATGCGGGGCTCGATCCCAGGACCCTGGGATCATGACCTGAGCTGAAGGCAGACACTTAATGACTGAGCCACCCAGGCGCCCCAGTACTTTAATTTTCAAAATAAATCTGTGATATGGACAAATTCAGTGTCTAATAATATCAAAAGTTTGGCCCATAGCACTGGTCCTATAACCAGTTAATGTATATTTGCCTTGGTCAGACAGAAAATTTCTAACTCTGCACAAAAGTTTGTATAAAAATGTTTTTAATCTGGAAGATTTAAAAAAATGTTTTTAAGTTTATTAACTATATGTCATACGTGGTTTAATTGATTATCAAGTAAGTTAGGCAATGGATAAGAAATACCTGTTGCCCATAAGGAAATAAGACGTTTTAACGGAAATGATGAGTTTGGGAATTGCACCTGTGATGATCCAATGCTAAACTAACTTGTTTTCTCATGTTATTTTAGTGATACTGGATTTCTCATTTTTTTTTCAAGTTTTTTTTTTAATTCTTATGTTAATCCCCATACATTACATCATTAGTTTTAGATGAAGTGTTCCATGATTCATTGTTTGTGGATTTCTCATTTTTAAGCGATGGTCCCTGTCCCCCTTTAAAACAGGGAAAATGTAGTCATGGGAGGAGGGAAGGAGGTGAGAATGGCTCTAGGGTAATAATTGTCAGTATTGAGGCTTAGAATAACAAAGGGCCGGGAGGTAGGTGACCAAAAAAACGCTCACTTCCAAGAAAAAAATGAGTACACACAAGGATAGAAACAGCCTGTTTTATAGAGGAAGGCAGAGATAAATCATGGTGTCTCTGTTCAGTGGATCAGGCAGCTGTTAAAATGATTAGAAATGAAGACCTGGTTGCAAAACAATATTTAATAAAAAGTTAAGTGAAAAAACATTATATATTTTTGTCTGCCCTGTGTACATAATTACATAGAAGCATATATACATTTGGAGAGAAATATAGCAAAATGAGAATTGTGGGAAAGTGTATTTTTGCAATTTTATTATAGTTTTTGTTATAAATATCATTGTGCTATAAAAATAAGGAGAAATGCAAAGAATGTGTTCAACTCAAGAAAAAAAACCAAAATAAAACAAAAAAGGAGAAAAAAGAGCCAACCTGTCTTCCACATAGTTATTTACCGAGTCATGGAATTTTGAGCTGGGAATTTTATCTCAGCTATTCTCAAACTTTCTGGTCTCAGGACCTCTTTACAATAAAAAATTATTGAGGACCCCAGAGAGCTTTTGTTTATGTGGGTTATACCTATTAGTATTTCTATACTAGAAATTAAATTTGAGAAATTAAAGATACTGATTGTCATTTAAAAATAGCAATGATAGGATGCTTGGGGGCTCGGTTGGTCATCCAACTCTTGATCTTAACTCAGGTCTTGATTTCAGGGTCATGAGTTGAAGCTCCGTGATGGACTCCACGCTGTGTGTGGAGCCTACATGAAAAAAAAAATAATGATAAACCTGTTACATCTTAAATAATACACTTTTATGAAAAATAACTATATGTTCCAAAACAAAAATATTTAACAAGTGTGCTGTGGTTTTACATTTTTGCAAATTGCTTTAATATTTGGCTCAATTGAAGACAGCTGGATTCTCCCATCTGCCTCTCCATTGATTCTGTTGTGATATTTTGTTTTGGTTAAAATATGGAAAGAAATCTGACCTCACACAGGGAGGAGTTGGAAAAGGGAGGAATGCTTTAGTAGTTTTTTCAGATGATTGTGGATATGCCACCTTGCTTCTCGCACACCCCACTGGACACCTATGAGAGACTGAAATTGAAAAGGGCAAATAATGTCTGAGAATTGTTATGAAAATAGTTCTCGCCTCATGGGCTCCTTGAAAATGTTTTAGGGACCTACAGGGCAGCTTCTGACCACACTTTGAGAATCACTGCTCTACCCTTTCAGAGGTGAGAAAACTGAAACCAGAATGTCAAATGATTTTCCCCAAATTACATGGTTTATGGAAGACAGGTTACTTGGACAGAGTTCTTCTGGTTTCATTCCTGATGCTTTTGGAGGACTTCAAAATTACAAAATGACCTTAGGACAACTTTTGTAAACTGACCCTGAGTGTTTTTTAATCAGGGTCTTCTGAGATGTCAAATATAATTGTTCCTTTTCATCTTGAAGATTAAAAAAGAAACCTCCATGATAGGTGAATCAAAAGTAGCATTAGGATTATAGGTAGACTTGTAGAAATGCAATTTTAATATAGAAATATTAATTTAAACATACATTTAGTTTTTGGTTACTACCTCTTACTAGCTTCCTAGCATCTTCTTTCTCAGTAATTTTATGTAGACACTTTCCATTTATTTGCTTTGTTGCAATTATCTGCATATCCATAATTAGAGACATTTTCCATATCTGGACCTCCATTTAAATTCTTCGGTGACTTTCTGGTTTTATTTTTAATGTTGTCCACTCATTCCTCTGAGGTTCCACTGAGGTCTCAGAAACATCAGTGACTTGGATGCCCAAGATGGAAAACACTTTGGAAAACTTTATTTAGCCTGATTGAGTAGGTAGTTTTCAAACCTCACCACCAGAGCACAGCTTTCTTTAGAGGGCCTTTGTATGGTAACTTCCTCTTTATCACCCTCAGTCAGCCCTCTTGCTCGCCCCTTCCTTCACCCTATTCAGTGTTGGCCTCCAATCTCTGTCCTCGATCAGAGGCTTTCCTTCATATTTCTTCATCTTTTTCAAGTTTTTATTGCAAAAGCCTCTTTCTTGTTCTGCCATCTACTTTTATCTTCCTTTTTCTGTTCCCTATTTACCAGTTTCTTTTAAAAAAAGATTCTTCTTTTTTTTTTAAAGATTTTATTTATTTATTTGAGTGAGAGAGAGTACACGAGAGGGGGTAGGGTCAGAGGGAGAAGCAGACTCCCCACTGAGCAGGGAGTCTGATGCGGGACTCCATCCCGGGACTCCAGGATCATGACTTGAGCCGAAGGCAGTCGCTTAACCAACTGAGCCACCCAGGCGCCCTTAAAAAGATTATTCTTAATAAGAATTATCTCCTTACATACAATGGAATCAAGATTCTCATAGTTGCCAAAAAGATACACAAAAGTGAGTCTGTAATCTCCTGTTTGTATGATGGTAACCATCATTGGAAAAGTGTCATGATGGACAGTCAAATGCTGGAGGCCACCATCCTCCTGACTTATCACCACAGTGCCTTCACTCCTTGCTTCCAGTTTATGGTGAATAGATTAGTGGTAAAAATCACTTATTTTGTAATACACTGGCAAAATCTTTGGGTCAGCTCTAACTAATTTTATCATTTCCCCCCCCACCAAAATAAAGTATTTTAAAGTTTTATGGGGAAACACCCCATTTTGTAGATCCTGTTATCACTTCAGGAAAAGTGGTGGGACTGAGAACACAGTTCTTGGGAGAGACTGAGATAAAATTCTGGGTGCCTTTTGGTGTCCGCTTGTCCCTAGTCCTCAGTCCCTCCCCGTGCCTTGGAATGGTGGGACCAGGACTTGGAAAAGTCCTACTTACTACTGGTCCTGCATTTCCTACCCTCCTGTGTCTGCCCTTTTGTTTCTACCCTTGTTTTGGAATCAAGTCTGAAGTGGGGGCCGAGGTGTCCAAGTCGCAATTACAGAACTCTCACATCTAGTTGTAAGGCACTCCCTTTTCCTCCTTTTTCCTTTCCTTTTGGAGCTGCAAAGGTGTTTTGTGGGTTAGAGGAAATAAAAAGACAATTCATTAATTTGAAAATTGTTGAGAATCTGTTCTATCTACATCACATGACTCTTTTCTAGACTGTTTTATTTTCTATGCCCAGTGGGATGTAATTATGCCAGTGTTCCACATGCAGTGGAAGCTTCATATGTATTTGTTTAAAAGAGAGAAATAAAGACAGAACACAAAAATGCAGTCTAGCTGGGGAGATGGTGTAATGGGGGAATGATGGACATTGGGTGTTCAGGCTCTATTTTCATCCCTATTGTAACTGTCTTTGTGATTGGGTCAAATTACTTCACTACTCTGTGCTTTAGTTTTCTTTCTGTAAATGAGAAAGTTGTTAAGTGATGTTTAACAATGTTTGCTCCTCACTTTAGTATTTATTCAGTGATTACTTATCAAGTGCCTGTTGTGTGCCTGGCACTGTTATGAAATGCTGGAAATAGAGTAAACAACAAATGGAGTAGTTCCTGCTCTCGCTGATGTTCTGTAATAAGGTGTGGGATGTCTGTCTTCCCTGTGGGTAATAGAAATAGTAATTTGAAGGGCAGCTGAGTTCCAGTCCTCGCTCTGTGTCTGATTTGGGTAGGGCCTTTACAGGTTATTTATTTATTGATTTCCCCCTAAAGATTTATTTATTTATTTGAGAGAGAGAGAAAGAGAGAGAACAAGTGGGAGAGGGACAGAAGCAGAGGGAGAGGGGGAGAGAGAATCCCAAGCAGACTCCCTGCTGAGTGTGGAGCCTGATGCGGGGCTGGATCCCACATCCTGGAGATCATGATCTGAGCTGAAATGAAGAGTCAGACGCTCAACCCACTGAGCCCCCCAGGTGCCCCAGGACCTTTATAAGTCATTTAAATGCTTTGTTCCTTTATTTCTCATCTGTAAGATGAAGATAGTGATACCTCAACTATTTACCTTACACAGTTGTTTTAAGACTCAGAATGATGTATGTGGAAATGCATTTGAATATAGCAGTAATGTATAGTGTGTTTCAGTGTCTATAGTAATGTAAAATATTGTTGTATTTTGCTATAGAATTTCACATGGAATTCATTACAACTTGGTTGAGAGAATTCTAGATTAACTTAAATTTGGAATTCAGAGATACTTGAATAATATAAAGTATGTTTGTTTTTCTTCTCTTCACAGAAAAAGATAATGCTAAATATGTTTTTAGACACAATGATGGCCGATCCTCCTCCCCAGTGCCTTGTCTGGCTACCTCTCATGCATAGGCTCGCCCATGTTGAGAATGGTAAGCAGAACTTTGATCATTCAGTCCCTTGTGCTACAGGAAATACATGAACTGATGGTATTTGTAGTGTCCTTAGCTATTAACATTGAAAATTATAATTGACATTTGCTGTCACTGTGTCATTTGAATTTGTGATTTTTAGCTTTCGGAAGAGGGATATTTATTTCTCAAAGAAAAGTAGGGGAAGGGGGCTTATTATTTAGGGTACCAAGAAACAGTAATATCAGGTCATAAAACTTTGTGGGTCAAACTCCAGGCTTTCCCCCACTGAGAATCACTTGAATCCACCTGATTTAGCCATGACTTCCTTTTTTTCCCCCCTTTAATTTATAAAAGTCACAGTTCTAAAAAATTGGATATATGCAGTATCAACCACTAAAACTGTAATGATTTTGGAACAGTTTAAAGGAAAATAGCTACGATAGAATTTGGTACTTCACACATCTTCACTTTCTGCCTTTACTATTTTATCTTGACTTACTCTTGGTATCCTTTCCGGGAATTTGACTTAAATCTTTGTCTTGCTTGGAATTGAAATGGTAGTTATCTCCTGTAACTTCTTAATTCTTTCTTCTATCGCTATCGGTTTATCTCCTTGTTTAGGTTGTGTGAGTTTGTTAAAGGAAAGGCTATAGTTTCTTATGTAACCTCCTCTCAAGGCTCTTGCCTGTTTCTTATTCTGCCAAAGAGAACCAGTAACAGCTGAGAGGCCCGAAAAAGTAGAGCTCTCTTTTTCCCCTTTGTGAGAATGAAATGCACATCCATACTCTGTCTTTTCCCTCTCTCATCCGTACCTTTTGTTTTTAAACCTCTCAGCTTTTTGCCCCACTGTGGCCTTAGTTCACAGGTACCTTAGATTCAGGATTATTTTCTTCAAGGTGTAGAATATCTTGACTAAACTAAAACGGCTAAATTTTTTAACAGGATTTTTGGATAGAGATTTATACTGTTAAATTATTATATTATTACTGAAGTATTATTGGCTCTTTTGGAGGCAATACTTTCAAAGCCTGAAGTGTTTTAGGACTTTCATATTCAGTTTGTTTTCATAAAGTCATTTCGTATCTGCCATACCATATAGAAAGAATCTCATTTGTCCTGATTTTTGTTATCTATATGAACATTTTACTGTGACTTTGTATATAGTGTATTATTTGTTGATTACATTCTTATGAGGTTAGTGATATTTTTCTTAGGGACAGAGAAATAGTATGAACTCATTAACATATCTTGAAAATAAAACGTTATCTATCACAATAACATTTATCTACATATCTTAATTTTTATGGTGGGGAAATAAATTCTAAAATTATGGTATTTCTATATTTCTGTATGGTATTTTTATTGTTGTTTGGGCCTTTTCTATGAAATTCATCACTTGAATTATATTGAAGTTACTACTTATAAGGACAGATATCTATTTAGTTACACAAAAGTTGTACTTTTTATATTGTTTTACTAATCCAAGTGTATCGTGTATAAGATTACTAACATGCGTTCTTCCAAAAAGAATGCTTTTACCAAAACCTGATCTTATTTATAATTGACTGAGTACACTTGATGATCCTCTGCACATTCTGGTTCTTTCCATTTCCACCTGGTCAACCCATGATACTGTCTAATGTGTGGCTCTTGACTGGTGTAGAAGAGGAGAGAAATCACACAGATATACATGTTCAACCAAGATAATCAATATACTTGATAATTTAATATTAATGTACATGTATTATTTAATACTAACCAAAAATAATTGTATAGAATTATAAATGCTGGTATGCTGATGTTGCCTATGTTGATGTGAGCTCCAGATTGATTTGTGAGTAGTGTTCTTTGGTGGAACTTTACTAGATTGTAGTTTTATTGTTTTTAATTAAAAAAAATTTTTTTAAGATTTTATTTATTAGAGAGAGAGAGAGAGAACGAGTGAGCACAAGGTGAGGAGGGTCAGAGGGAGAAGCAGACTCTCCAATGAACAGGGAGCCCGATGCGGGGCTCGATCCCGGGACTCCGGGACCATGACCTGAGCCGAAGGCAGACGCTTAACCACCTGAGCCACTCAGGCGCCCCTAGATTGTATAGTTTTAATTTGGAGCACAGATTCTTATTAGCACTTTCATTATTCCTTAGAAATATCTTGATGACAAAAGCTTGAATTTTTTAGAGGAAGGATGTCCTTTGGAATTCTCATTCCTGATTTTACTTTTCTTACAGTCTTTAATGATTCTGTTACATTGTTTTCCTCACCTGGTGCTCATTTTTGTTTTTTGAGCCTTGATGGCCTAGTTAATGTCCATTTTTGGAAACAGGACCCCAAATCCTTATTATTGAGATAAGAACTCTTACCTATAACTAACATGGTAATATGTCTAGCCTTACTTTTTTTTTTTTTTTTAAGCCAGTTAACCACTTACGCCCAGGTGTGTGATAGCTTTTAATCCAGCCAACATTTGAAGGCTTTCAGTTGAAAGGTACTGTGTAAAATACCATTTTCAGGTAACAGAGACACTTAGTACATCATCTGAGCTGTCACGGATCTCATGTTAGGGAACGAAACAAATGTCTCTGCAACTAACAATGATACATCTCTCTAAAAAGCAACAGGTTTGGGAAATAAATTTTAGACTGAGAAGGCTTCTCTCTCTTCTTTCCTTACATATTTATCTGAATTTTGAGAAACACGAGTTTCGTTAAAAAAAAAAAGAAATTGGTTATTTTCTCAGGTGGGTTGGAATATAATGTAATAACTTGAGAAACTCTTCTCATCTTTAGGGTTAGGGTTAGGGTTATTGTCTTTCCCTTTCATTCTAGTAAATGGCAGGTTCCGTTAACTAGGAGACAATTTAGAATTTTCGCTTCCAATCGTTTTCATCTTTGCTTGTGTACGTGAGGTTTGGTTTTCCCCTGTACTGACTTTATTCCTCCAAATGAAAATGCCTTCTTTCCCTCCCCCGCCCCCGCTGTCTGCTTCCGCAGTCTTCCACCCGGTGGAGTGCTCCTACTGCCGCTGCGAGAGCATGATGGGCTTCCGGTACCGGTGCCAGCAGTGCCACAACTACCAGCTCTGCCAAAACTGCTTTTGGCGCGGCCATGCCAGTGGCCCTCACAGCAACCAGCACCAGATGAAGGAGCACTCGTCCTGGGTAATTGCTTTATGTCCCAGCCCGGGTCCTCCGCTGTTACTCTGTCTCCGCGGCGGCCCCGGGCCGGCTTCCGGGTAGATGCCTTGCGAGCGAGGACGCCGGGTAATCTGGTGTTCGCGCTGATGGCCCATGGCCATGACGGCCATGACGGCCATGACGGCCATGACGGCCATGACGG